>NC_089811.1:345000-520000 GCF_029633855.1 Hoplias malabaricus
TGAGTGAGTGTGTGAGTGACTGGGTGACTGTGTGAGTGACTGGGTGAGTGTGTGAGTGACTGGGTGAGTGTGTGAGTGACTGGGTGAGTGTATGAGTGACTAGGTGACTGTATGAGTGACTGGTGAGTGTGTAGATGTATTGGATTTGAGCTTCATCCAGCTGGATGCTGCTCATTTGTGGAGATTGAGGCAAATGTTGAGCACTTGAAAATCACTGTAGAAATTCATTTATCTATTAACTCTCTCTCTCTCTCTCTCTCTCTCTCTCTCTCTTTCTCTCTCTCTCTCTCTCTCTCTCTCTCTCTCTCTCTCTCTCTCTCTCTCTCCTCTCTCTGTGTGTGTGTGTGTGTCTCTTTCTTTCTCTCTCACTCTCTCTTTCTCTCTCAGAAGCACCTGTTGAACAGAAGGTAATTAAAAGCTGTAATGAGTCCAGACCTCAGTCGCCACATGAGAAACATCAGAGAAGAGGAGCTCGTCTATAAACAGTAAATACA
The DNA here is from genome assembly GCF_029633855.1 of Hoplias malabaricus. NCBI lineage: Eukaryota > Metazoa > Chordata > Actinopteri > Characiformes > Erythrinidae > Hoplias > Hoplias malabaricus. Next base: position 345,495 of record NC_089811.1, read on the forward strand.
AACACCACTCATACACAGACACATACACACACACACACACACACACACGCTGCATTCCACGTAGAAATTCCAACTGGAACGCCCTCAGAAATCAGATTTCCTACTTGGAAAGTCATGAGATGCCTCACCAACCCTTCCAAGATGGCTGCCCACTTATAAACAGTGTGTGAAAGCAGTAGTGTCATACAGCTTATTAGCGCTACTGTCTATATGTGTCACACAATATAAATTATAATATAATTATAATATAAAATAAATGTTTGTAAATTTGATCATAAATTTGACGCCACTGTTGAAACAAGTCTGATTGTGAAATTTGTTCCATACTCAATATACCACAGTCAACTGTGAGTGGTAAAACAATTTGAAAATTTAAAGTGTTTAGGAACCACAGCAACCTCAGCCACAAAGTGTCAGACCACAACATTTGTGCACAGGGATCTTCATAGCATGGGCTTCTACGGCCAAGCAGCTGCATTAAAGCCTAAGCACAATGCCGGGTGTTGTAAAGTGCACTACCACTGGACTCTGGAGCAATGGAAATATGGTCTGTGAAGATTCAAACCTCACTTCCCTGTCTGGCAGTCTGATGGGGAAGTCTGGGTTTGGTAAATACCAGCAGAATATTACTGCCGGACTGCACTGGGCCAGCTGTAAAGATTTGTGGAGGAGAAATAATGCTGCGGGGTTGTTTTTCAGGGGCCCCTTAGTTCCAGTAAAGGGAAATGCTTCAGCATTCGAATATATTTTGGATAATTGTATGCTTCCAGGGGTGGCACGCTGGCGCAGCAGGTAGTGTCACAGTCACACAGCTCCAGGGGCCTGGAGGTTGTGGGTTCGATTCCCGCTCCGGGTGACTGTGTGTGAGGAGTGTGGTGTGTTCTCCCTGTGTCTGCGTGGGTTTCCTCCGGGTGCTCCGGTTTCCTCCCACAGTCCAAAAACACACGTTGGTAGGTGGATTGGCGACTCAAAAGTGTCAGTAGGTGTGAATGTGTGAGTGAATGGAAAGGACTGGCGCCCCCTCCAGGGTGTATTCCCACCTTGCGCCCAATGATTCCAGGTAGGCTCTGGACTCACCGTGACCCTGAACTGGATAAGGGTTACAGACAATGAATGAATGAATGAATGAATGTATGCTTCCAACTTTGTGGGAACAGTTTAAGAAAGGCTCTTTTCTGTTGCAGAAGGATTGTGCCCCTGTGAACAAAGCAAGACACTTAAAGTTATGGCTGAGTTTGGAAGAACTTAACTTGGCCGCACAGAGCCCTGACCTCAACCCCATCAAATACCTTTGAGGTGAACATCATGGACTGGGATTTCATAAAACTCCCATAGGTGTAATGCATAGGTGTCCTAATACTCTACTTCAAGCACTTTAAGGTCCTCACACCAGTCACTCGTTGCTGTTCCCTGGTCTTGCCAGTCTTCCATGGGATGTTAGGTCTGCTTCTTCTCTTACAGTTCATGTTAAATTTAGCGTTGCATTGTATATATGCTTTGTGTTATATGTATTTTATGCAGCAATTTGGTCGACAGTGTTGTGTAAATTGTGCTCTATAAATACATTTAACTGACTTACCTTTGTCCCTGTAGCGTACACCTGCACACAAACCTGGACCAGAGGACAGTGTGAGATAAGCCCCAGTAGGGTGGGATTCGTTTTCCGTGGGGAGCTGGGGTAATATTATTTTAACACAGGGCCTCAGTAATGTTTATGACAGATATTGGATATGAAATCTCAGTGTAAATAACAGAGAGGGAAGCTTTTAATCAGTTAAAGCATGACAAAGAAATGCTGGTGTGGTTTTTCACAGTGTGGATCAGACACAGCAGTGCACCTGGAGTATTAGACTGTCACTACTGTTCCTAGAACAGCCCACCCACTCAAAATACCAAGCACCGGATCCACACATTAATGAGAACACGCTCTGAACAAGGGATTTCCTCACACCATGTCCTCTGTAAATCTAATTCTAAAGCCCCTCTGACCGTGGTGGTCATTGTCTGTGATGGTTGTGTCCGGTGAGTGAAGTATACTCTGAATCAAGGCTGTAAATAAACGCTGAACCCGCACCACACTCGTCTTTTCCCTTTTCTTTCCCGGCTCTTTCTCTTCCTCCAGACTCTTCCCCGGCGCCGGAGCGATAACCCGGGTCTCGGAGATAAACAATCAAAGTGCAGCTTCAGTGGAAAGGGCTGGGGAGAGATGGGGGCTATTATTAACGGACCTCTGTCCTGACACCGCTATTTTCTGGACGGTAATTGCAGATTCAGATCTGAGGGAATGTGTGGAGTGGAGTGTGTGTGTGTGTGTGTGTGTGTGTGTGTGTGTGTGTGTGAGAGAGAGAGAGAGACAGAGAGAGAGACTGGGAGTAAATGCCACCTCTTTAATTATTGTCTCCTCCTCGTCTTGCTGAGATACGTATCACTGGGCAGGATCCTGGGCCCAAACCGCGCGTAATGGGACGAGGCCAGAGCTGGCGGAAGATTAGAAGAGACAGCTCTAATTGATGGCAACAGAATTCCCGGATGGATCGCTGGGAAAAGTCACTTTGGAGCCGGCTGTAATTGGAGTGATTTGTTTCTGCGGTGTTCGTTCCTTTTTATGAGCATCTCCGTCACACTCAGGATCCACTTACGCTCTGCTGCTGAGGCTGGAGCTCATGGAGGTCCATACACTCACCTGTATGTTATATATTTACATAGTTTACACTCCCTAGAGCGGGTCCCCTACACAGTATTCAACACGACTTCAGCCTCATGGTGTCTTCCAAAGTTCCTTCTGAAACGAAGAGCATCGATCAAGGCTTTATTCCTCTGCTTTTATGGGAATGCTTTATTCTTAGGTGCAGGTTTGATGGCCTCCACAAGGGCATTAGTGAGGTCAGGTCCTGGTTTGGGGGCAGCACTGCTGTGTCTGATCCACTCTACACCAGCACAACACACACTAACACACCACCACCACGTCAGTGTCACTGCAGCGCTGAGAATGATCCACCACCACATCACACCTGCTCTGTGGGGGTCCTGAGCGCTGAGGAACAGGGGGAAGGAAGTATGCAGAGCAACAGATGGACTACAGTCTGCAATTGTGATGGTTTTAGTCCGATCCGTCTCCCGTTCCCAGTTCTCTCATTTTCACCGGCTCCAGATTCTGGGTTGATGAAGCGGAAAATTGCTTCCGGAAACTTGGGCGTGCTTTCTCCTGCACAGCCGAGCCGCTCCCTGCCAAATGCTCCGAGACCGGTGTGAGCGTCCGGCTCGGCCTTTCTTCAGCACACGGTGGGTTTCACACCCGGGGCTCTTTACGACGCCCATAAATCCTGCGGTGTTTAAGCCACAGTCTGGTGGAACATCTCACACGGGTTCCCCTCATCTCACGGCACACACAGTGGGTCGAGGAGAAACCGGAGCTTAGTGCAACAAGTTTGTAGACCCATAGCTACGAAAGCAACAACAGTCAGTAACCCCTCCGTACGGCAGGAACCGTCTCTACACATCTTAGAAGGCTTTACACTAGATGTCAGACCACTGCAGTGAGGATCTGATTGCATTCAGCCTTCAGAGAGTTGGCGAGGTCAAGGTCCGTGTGCTGGCTGTTTAGCTCTGGATCCGCAAAACCTTTCAACAGCTTGAGAAAAGTGCAGCATTTATTTCTTTGTGTTCTGGAGGACTCAGAATCCATCAGCGGCGCCTGTCATTCGTAACAAATACGCCGCTCTCTTTCGGAGTGTCCTCGCATTAGTCGCCGCGAAGAGGCTCCGCAACGGCAGCTAATGGTGAAATGACAAAGCAATAACAACATTCGTCTTCTGTCAGCAGCTATTGACGTAGCATTACAGGTAGCAGATTGCTTTGTGTGGTGGAGTGTATCTCAGAGATAGCGCCAGCTCTGGCTCTGATGTGTTTCTTCTTTTCTCACGGCTGTGAGCTTCAAAACAGAGGAAAACGGCCCAAACATGGAGCGGTTCCAATGAGTGAAGCCTGCGGTTATTACACGCAACGTAAGACCCCAGAACCCACCCTCGCAACGTAGACCCCGTGTACAGTATCACTCTCACATCAGATAAATATCAGCACAATGATACACACACTGGCCACTTTATCAGAAACACCCCCCTTCTACTGACACTCACTGGCCACTTTATCAGAAACACCCCCCCCCTCTACTGACACTCACTGGCCACTTTATCAGAAACACCCCCCCCCTCTACTGACACTCACTGGCCACTTTATCAGAAACACCCCCCTCTACTGACACTCACTGGCCACTTTATCAGAAACACCCCCCTCTACTGACACTCACTGGCCACTTTATCAGAAACACCCCCCTCTACTGACACTCACTGGCCACTTTATCAGAAACACCCCCCCTCTACTGACACTCACTGGCCACTTTATCAGAAACACCCCCCTCTACTGACACTCACTGGCCACTTTATCAGAAACACCCCCCTCTACTGACACTCACTGGCCACTTTATCAGAAACACCCCCCTCTACTGACACTCACTGGCCACTTTATCAGAAACACCCCCCTCTACTGACACTCACTGGCCACTTTATCAGAAACACCCCCCCCCCTCTACTGACACTCACTGGCCACTTTATCAGAAACACCCCCCCTCTACTGACACTCACTGGCCACTTTATCAGAAACACCCCCCTCTACTGACACTCACTGGCCACTTTATCAGAAACACCCCCCTTCTACTGACACTCACTGGCCACTTTATCAGAAACACCCCCCCCCCCTCTACTGACACTCACTGGCCACTTTATCAGAAACACCCCCCCCTCTACTGACACTCACTGGCCACTTTATCAGAAACACCCCCCTCTACTGACACTCACTGGCCACTTTATCAGAAACACCCCCCCCCCTCTACTGACACTCACTGGCCACTTTATCAGAAACACCCCCCCTCTACTGACACTCACTGGCCACTTTATCAGAAACACCCCCCTTCTGCTGACACTCACTGGCCACTTTATCAGAAACACCCCCCCCCCCCCTCTACTGATACTCACTGGCCACTTTATCAGAAACACCCCCCCTCTACTGACACTCACTGGCCACTTTATCAGAAACACCCCCCCTTCTACTGACACTCACTGGCCACTTTATCAGAAACACCCCCCTCTACTGACACTCACTGGCCACTTTATCAGAAACACCCCCCTCTACTGACACTCACTGGCCACTTTATCAGAAACACCCCCCTCTACTGACACTCACTGGCCACTTTATCAGAAACACCCCCCCTCTACTGACACTCACTGGCCACTTTATCAGAAACACCCCCCTCTACTGACACTCACTGGCCACTTTATCAGAAACACCCCCCTCTACTGACACTCACTGGCCACTTTATCAGAAACACCCCCCTCTACTGACACTCACTGGCCACTTTATCAGAAACACCCCCCCCCCCTCTACTGACACTCACTGGCCACTTTATCAGAAACACCCCCCCTCTACTGACACTCACTGGCCACTTTATCAGAAACACCCCCCTCTACTGACACTCACTGGCCACTTTATCAGAAACACCCCCCTCTACTGACACTCACTGGCCACTTTATCAGAAACACCCCCCCCCCTCTACTGACACTCACTGGCCACTTTATCAGAAACACCCCCCCTCTACTGACACTCACTGGCCACTTTATCAGAAACACCCCCCTTCTACTGACACTCACTGGCCACTTTATCAGAAACACCCCCCCCCCCCCTCTACTGACACTCACTGGCCACTTTATCAGAAACACCCCCCCTCTACTGACACTCACTGGCCACTTTATCAGAAACACCCCCCTCTACTGACACTCACTGGCCACTTTATCAGAAACACCCCCCCCCCTCTACTGACACTCACTGGCCACTTTATCAGAAACACCCCCCTCTACTGACACTCACTGGCCACTTTATCAGAAACACCCCCCTCTACTGACACTCACTGGCCACTTTATCAGAAACACCCCCCCTCTACTGACACTCACTGGCCACTTTATCAGAAACACCCCCCTCTACTGACACTCACTGGCCACTTTATCAGAAACACCCCCCTCTACTGACACACACTGGCCACTTTATCAGAAACACCCCCCCTCTACTGACACTCACTGGCCACTTTATCAGAAACACCCCCCTCTACTGACACTCACTGGCCACTTTATCAGAAACACCCCCCCCCCTCTACTGACACTCACTGGCCACTTTATCAGAAACACCCCCCCCTCTACTGACACTCACTGGCCACTTTATCAGAAACACCCCCCTTCTACTGACACTCACTGGCCACTTTATCAGAAACACCCCCCCCCCCCTCTACTGACACTCACTGGCCACTTTATCAGAAACACCCCCCCTCTACTGACACTCACTGGCCACTTTATCAGAAACACCCCCCCTTCTACTGACACTCACTGGCCACTTTATCAGAAACACCCCCTCTACTGACACTCACTGGCCACTTTATCAGAAACACCCCCCCTTCTACTGACACTCACTAGCCACTTTATCAGAAACACCCCCCCTCTACTGACACTCACTGGCCACTTTATCAGAAACACCCCCCCTTCTACTGACACTCACTGGCCACTTTATCAGAAACACCCCCCCTCTACTGACACTCACTGGCCACTTTATCAGAAACACCCCCCCCCCTCTACTGACACTCACTGGCCACTTTATCAGAAACACCCCCCCTCTACTGACACTCACTGGCCACTTTATCAGAAACACCCCCCTTCTACTGACACTCACTGGCCACTTTATCAGAAACACCCCCCCCCCCCCCCTCTACTGACACTCACTGGCCACTTTATCAGAAACACCCCCCCTCTACTGACACTCACTGGCCACTTTATCAGAAACACCCCCCCTTCTACTGACACTCACTGGCCACTTTATCAGAAACACCCCCCTCTACTGACACTCACTGGCCACTTTATCAGAAACACCCCCCTCTACTGACACTCACTGGCCACTTTATCAGAAACACCCCCCTCTACTGACACTCACTGGCCACTTTATCAGAAACACCCCCCTCTACTGACACTCACTGGCCACTTTATCAGAAACACCCCCCTCTACTGACACTCACTGGCCACTTTATCAGAAACACCCCCCCTCTACTGACACTCACTGGCCACTTTATCAGAAACACCCCCCTCTACTGACACTCACTGGCCACTTTATCAGAAACACCCCCCTCTACTGACACACACTGGCCACTTTATCAGAAACACCCACCCTCTACTGACACTCACTGGCCACTTTATCAGAAACACCCCCCTCTACTGACACTCACTGGCCACTTTATCAGAAACACCACCCCCCCTCTACTGACACTCACTGGCCACTTTATCAGAAACACCCCCCCTCTACTGACACTCACTGGCCACTTTATCAGAAACACCCCCCTTCTACTGACACTCACTGGCCACTTTATCAGAAACACCCCCCCCCCCCTCTACTGACACTCACTGGCCACTTTATCAGAAACACCCCCCCTCTACTGACACTCACTGGCCACTTTATCAGAAACACCCCCCCTTCTACTGACACTCACTGGCCACTTTATCAGAAACACCCCCTCTACTGACACTCACTGGCCACTTTATCAGAAACACCCCCCCTTCTACTGACACTCACTAGCCACTTTATCAGAAACACCCCCCCTCTACTGACACTCACTGGCCACTTTATCAGAAACACCCCCCCTTCTACTGACACTCACTGGCCACTTTATCAGAAACACCCCCCCTCTACTGACACTCACTGGCCACTTTATCAGAAACACCCCCCCTTCTACTGACACTCACTGGCCACTTTATCAGAAACACCCCCCTCTACTGACACTCACTGGCCACTTTATCAGAAACACCCCCTCTACTGACACTCACTGGCCACTTTATCAGAAACACCCCCCCTTCTACTGACACTCACTGGCCACTTTATCAGAAACACCCCCCCTTCTACTGACACTCACTGGCCACTTTATCAGAAACACCCCCCCTTCTACTGACACTCACTGGCCACTTTATCAGCAACACCCCCCTCTACTGACACTCACTGGCCACTTTATCAGAAACACCCCCCCTCTACTGACACTCACTGGCCACTTTATCAGAAACACCCCCCCTCTACTGACACTCACTGGCCACTTTATCAGAAACACCCCCCCTCTACTGACACTCACTGGCCACTTTATCAGAAACACCCCCCTTCTACTGACACTCACTGGCCACTTTATCAGAAACACCCCCCTCTACTGACACTCACTGGCCACTTTATCAGAAACACCCCCCTCTACTGACACTCACTGGCCACTTTATCAGAAACAGAAAACTATGGACACTACTGGTGACTGAAGCTGTATTGTCACTAATTCAGATGTGATTCTGATAATTAAAAGCGCTGGTGACTTTTATCAAACACACGGCTCTGTGTGTCCCTCTGTGTCCAGACGGTAACCGGTCAATGAGGCAAACACACTGCTCCAAACCCGTCCCCACCGGCCGCTCCTGGATGAATTAAAAACGCCGGCTGTCTCCAAAGGTCAGCACGCACCTGTTCAATAAAATTTACTGACCCCGTCACCTAGTTTGTATACTCCGCGCAGGAAATCGAATTAAGATTCAAGGCCAGGGTAATGGGAAAGTGTTTTAATTTCCCTCTGACATTAAGATGTTTATGCCTCGTAGGCATAGGCTGGGGCCCTCCCTCTCCCCCCTCGTCCTCCCCCGCCAAAGCCCCCCGCTGTTTAGACCCCCGCGCTTTGGTTAAACACCTCAGTCCCACAGAAAGATCACGGGAGTTGTTAAACTAATCAAGTGGGGACAAGAGAGATGAAACTGTTGTGTTTAGTGTTGTGTTTTTTTCCTTATTATGCTGCTCCCTCTCCTGTAACCCTATTAACACACACACACACACACACACACACACACACAGAGTCCGGCTCAATCGTCCGCAACACGCCGCAACCAATGATCGAAAACAAATGGCTTGTGTTTTGCCTGGAAAACAATGCCTTCACTAAAGCTATTTCTTCAGTCACTTCCTAAACAGAGCGGCTCCAGCTGCTTCGAGCTGCGCCTCGTCTCTGAGGATGAAGAGGGAGTGAAATAAGACGCTCTGGAGCAGCTGCACATGAGTCCAATGTCACCACTGTCAGTGCTCAACACAGGGGAATAAGACATTCTCTGGAGGTAAGGGGGTCCGTGCAGTGCTGCTGGGATGATTTAGAATCCAGAAGTAATCGTCCCATATCACCACCTGACCTTTGAGAATTTACATGGCTGAATGCCATCAAATCCTCACAGAAATGTTCTAAAATTATGTGAACCCTAACCCAGAATAGTAGAGACTGCTACTGCAGCAAAGGGAAAACACTCTTGATTAAGTAATGCTAGTTCAGAAGAGTTATTGTTGCACAATCTGGGGTCTATACTAACTCACTGGCCACTTTATCATAAACACCCCCCCTCTACTGACACTCACTGGCCACTTTATCAGAAACACCCCCCCCCCTCTACTGACACTCACTGGCCACTTTATCAGAAACACAAGTTGCCAGTGAGTGTCAGTAGAGTGGGGGGGGGGTGTTGTTCTGAAGTCTCCCTGAACTCGTGCTACTGAATAAGGAAAGTAAAGAGAGACGTTTTTGGTGTTTTAACCGGGGACAGTGGGACGGGGCGGTGCCGTGGTCTGTGCTGTGTGTAACGTGGTTGTTTTTAATCAGAGAGTGTAATGTGCTGGAAAAGAGGTTAATTTGATTGGTCTTTACATTTCTATTAACAATTAATTGACAATGGTGATGAGCTTGCGCTGGCCTTAGTGAGCGGGAGTTCTGTTAAATGAACGAAGGAGCGGACGGACGAACGAGTGTCGGGACGAAAATAAACAACAGCAACATTAATGAAATGAGGCAATTAATTACGAGATGGAAACACTCATTTTCACTAATGGGAACAATCGAAACGCTAATGGCGGATGCTATTCGCTCCATATCGGAATAAACACAGAGTCTGGAACACCGACAGCCCTTAGTTTTCAGAGGAAGTTTAGACTCCAAGGATTCCCAAACATTCACATGTACAACTTCTCATCACGCTCAGTGTCAGGACTCCACCATAGGGGCATAAAGCCCCCCAGCAGAACAATAGGTGTGATGGTATTCAAGGGAGGTGTGATAGTATGCCAGATGGGTGCTCTGGTATTCAAGGTGGGTGCGTTGGTATTCCAGGTGGGTGCTATAGTATTCAAGGTGGTTTCTATAATATTCAAGGTGGGTGCTATGGTATCTCAGGTAGGTGCTATGGTATTCCAGGTGGGTGCTATTGTATTCCAGGTGGGTGCTATGGTATTCCAGGTGGGTGCTATGGTATTCAAGGTGGGTGTGTTGGTATTCCAGGTGGGTGCTATGGTATTCCAGGTGGGTGCTATGGTATTCAAAGTGGGTGCTATGGTATTTCAGGTGGGTGCTATGGTATTCAAGGGAGGTGTGATAGTATTCCAGATGAGTGCTATGGTATTCAAGGTGCTTGCTATGGTATTCCAGGTGGGTGCTATGGTATCCCCGGTGGGTGCTATGGTATCGCAGGTAGGTGCTATGGAATTCAAGGTGGGTGCTATGGTATTCCAGGTGGGTGCTATGGTATTCCAGATGGGTGCTATGGTATTCAAGGTGGTTGCTATGGTATTCCAGGCGGGTGCTATGGTATCCCAGGCGAGTGCTATGGTATTCCAGGTGGGTGCTATGGTATTCCAGATGGGTGCTATGGTATTCAAGGTGGTTGCTATGGTATTCCAGGTGGGTGCTATGGTATCCCAGCTGGGTGCTATGGTATCCCAGGTAGGTGCTATGGTATTCCAGGTGGATGCTATGGTATTCAAGGGGGATGTGATAGTATTTCAGGTGGGTGCTATGGTATTCCAGGTGGGTGCTATGGTATCCCAGGTAGGTGTTATGGCATTCCAGGTGGGTGCTATGGTTTTTAAGCGGGGTGTGATAGTATTCTAGGTGGGTGCTATGGTTTTCAAGGTGGGTGCTATGGTATTCCAGGTGGGTGCTATGGTATTCCAGGTGGATGCTATGGTATCCCAGGTGGGTGCTATGGTATCCCAGGTGCGTGCTATGGCATTCCAGGTGGGTGCTATGGTATCCAAGGTGGGTACTATGTTATTCCAGATGAGTGTTATAGTATCTCAGGTGGGTGCTATGGTATCCCAGGTGCGTGCTATAGTATTCCAGGTGAGTGCTATGGTATCCCAGGTGCGTGCTATAGTATTCCAGGTGGGTGCTTTGGTATCCCAGGTGCATGCTATAGTATTCCAGGTGGGTGCTATAGTATTCCAGGCGGGTGCTATGGTATTCCAGGTGGGTGCTATGGTATTCCAGGTGGATGCTATGGTATCCCAGGTGGGTGCTATGGTATCCCAGGTGTGTGCTATAGTATTCCAGGTGGGTGCTATGGCATTCCAGGTGGGTGCTATGGTATCCAAGGTGGGTACTATGTTATTCCAGATGAGTGTTATAGTATCTCAGGTGGGTTCTATGGTATCCCAGGTGCGTGCTATAATATTCCAGGTGGGTGCTATGGTATCCCAGGTGCGTGCTATAGTATTCCAGGTGGGTGCTATAGTATTCCAGGTGGGTGCTATGGTATTCCAGGTGGGTGCTATGGTATTCCAGGTGGGTGCTATGGTATTCCAGGTGGGTGCTATGGTGTACCAGGTGGGTGGTATGGTATTCCAAATGAGTGTTATAGTATCTCAGGTGGGTGCTATGGTATTCCAGGTGGGTGCTATGGTATTCCAGATGAGTGTTATAGTATTCCAGGTTGGTGCTATGGTATTCCAGGTGCGTGCTATAATATCTCAGGTGGGTGCTATGGTATTCCAGGTGGGTGCTATGGTATTCCAGGTGGGTGCTATGGTATTCAAAGTGGGTGCTCTGGCTGAGGGTATGACAATGGTGCTTTAGTGATTTTGTGTGTAAATGAAGTAACATTGTGTGGGAACATATTAATACCTTGTGGGTACACTAATGATGCGTGAATCTGAGAGATTTACTGTAGGAGAATGAGATCTCATTCCCCAGCATTAAGTTGTTCCCATGCGTTGAAAATGTTGTTCCCACACATTATTAAGCTGTTCCATGCACTACTAAGTTGTTTGTACATCTTAATGTTTGGGTGGAGGACTATGAGAGGCTCTGTAGAGGAGTGAGTTCGATCACTGATGTTTACAAGGTTAGTGCTGTTGGTGTTTGGTGATGCCTGGAGACACAGTGAGAGAGACTAAGGAGGAGGAGAGGTTAGTGTCCAGATACACACTGGTGAGCCCCATCTCCCTTCCTCTCTCTCTCTCTCTCTGTCTCTCTCTCTCTCTCTCTCTCTCTTTCTCTCTCTCTCTCTCTCTCTCTCTCTCTCTCTCTTTCTCTCTCTCTCTCTCTCTCTCTCTCTCTCTCTCTCTCTCTCTCTCTCTCTCTCTTTCTCTCTCTCTCTCTCTCTCTCTCTCTCTCTCTCTCTCTCTCTATCCCTGTCAGTCATTCAACAAGAAGTTAATGATCCTCGAAACAAGACAAATCACTTCAGACATCCACTGACAATCAGAGAGAGAGAGAGAGAGAGAGAGAGAGAGAGAGAGAGAGAGACAGAGAGAAATAAAGGAGCCTAGATGACAGTTTTATTCACTTATTCACTTTTTTCAGGAATAAAAGAAAAACAATGAGTGAATCGTCTGTAAATTGTGAGAAATACAAATTGTGGCCGTAAATTTAAAATGTAAATTTGGAGAACACAAGCCACATCGCCCCCCTGCACTTCCTGCAGTGTATTACAGTCTGTCTGGAGGACTGTGTAAATCAGGAGAACATGTCAAAGCATTAAGGTGCTGACTCTCTGTCTTAGTCCTGTGGTGACTAATTTGTCTGTTGACCTGGAATTCTAATAAACCCTGTTCACTATATGTTTGTCTGTTGTTTTATGCTCTTGTGCCTTCTGAGTTTTCGCTTGTGTATTTCTCAGTAAATATCTATGTTCTTAAATGTTTTGTACTGTAGTTAATCTTTCCACTGGTTCTTGAGGTTTTGTCTTTACATTAATATTCTGATATTTCTTGGTAATTTTATCTTCTAAACCAATGTATAGGAAGTTAAGGGTGGTATGATGAATGAAGGTTTATGTCAGTATTAAAGTCTATAAAGCAGGCTTAGTGTGGTATAATAGTCTTTAACACAGGTTTAGTGTGGTATAATAGTCTTTAACACAGGTTTAGTGTGGTATAATAGTCTTTAACACAGGTTTAGTGTGGTATAATAGTCTTTAACACAGGTTTAGTGTGGTATAATAGTCTTTTACACAGGTTTAGTGTGTATAATAGTCTTTAACACAGGCTTAGTGTGGTATAATAGTCTTTAACACAGGTTTAGTGTGGTATAATAGTCTTTAACACAGGTTTAGTGTGGTATAATAGTCTATAACACAGGTTTAGTGTGGTATAATAGTCTTTTACACAGGTTTAGTGTGGTATAATTGTCTTTAACACAGGTTTAGTGTGGTATAATAGTCTATAAGACAGGTTTAGTGTGGTATAAAAGTCTTTTACACAGGTTTAGTGTGGTATAATTGTCTTTAACACAGGTTTAGTGTGGTATAATAGTCTATAAGACAGGTTTAGTGTGGTATAATAGTCTATAAGACAGGTTTAGTGTGGTATAAAAGTCTTTTACACAGGTTTAGTGTGGTATAATTGTCTTTAACACAGGTTTAGTGTGGTATAATAGTCTATAAGACAGGTTTAGTGTGGTATAATAGTCTATAAGACAGGTTTAGTGTGGTATAAAAGTCTTTTACACAGGTTTAGTGTGGTATAATTGTCTTTAACACAGGTTTAGTGTGGTATAATAGTCTTTTAGACAGGTTTAGTGTGGTATAATTGTCTTTAACACAGGTTTAGTGTGGTATAATAGTCTATAAGACAGGTTTAGTGTGGTATAATAGTCTTTTAGACAGGTTTAGTGTGGTATAATAGTCTATAAGACAGGTTTAGTGTGGTATAATAGTCTATAAGACAGGTTTAGTGTGGTATAAAAGTCTTTTACACAGGTTTAGTGTGGTATAATTGTCTTTAACACAGGTTTAGTGTGGTATAATAGTCTATAAGACAGTTTAGTGTGGTATAATAGTCTATAAGACAGGTTTAGTGTGGTATAAAAGTATTTTACACAGGTTTAGTGTGGTATAATTGTCTTTAACACAGGTTTAGTGTGGTATAATAGTCTTTTAGACAGGTTTAGTGTGGTATAATTGTCTTTAACACAGGTTTAGTGTGGTATAATAGTCTATAAGACAGGTTTAGTGTGGTATAATAGTCTTTTAGACAGGTTTAGTGTGGTATAATAGTCTATAAGACAGGTTTAGTGTGGTATAATAGTCTATAAGACAGGTTTAGTGTGGTATAATAGTCTATAAGACAGGTTTAGTGTGGTATAAAAGTCTTTTACACAGGTTTAGTGTGGTATAATTGTCTTTAACACAGGTTTAGTGTGGTATAATAGTCTATAAGACAGGTTTAGTGTGGTATAATAGTCTATAAGACAGGTTTAGTGTGGTATAAAAGTCTTTTACACAGGTTTAGTGTGGTATAATAGTCTATAAGAGAGGTTTAGTGTGGTATAATAGTCTTTTAGACAGGTTTAGTGTGGTATAATAGTCTATAAGACAGGTTTAGTGTGGTATAATAGTCTATAAGACAGGTTTAGTGTGGTATAAAAGTCTTTTACACAGGTTTAGTGTGGTATAATTGTCTTTAACACAGGTTTAGTGTGGTATAATAGTCTATAAGACAGGTTTAGTGTGGTATAATAGTCTTTAACACAGGTTTAGTGTGGTATAATAGTCTTTAACACAGGTTTAGTGTGGTATAATAGTCTTTAACACAGGTTTAGTGTGGTATAATAGTCTTTTACACAGGTTTAGTGTGGTATAATTGTCTTTAACACAGGTTTAGTGTGGTATAATAGTCTATAAGACAGGTTTAGTGTGGTATAATAGTCTTTTAGACAGGTTTAGTGTGGTATAATAGTCTATAAGACAGGTTTGGTGTGGTATAAAAGTCTTTTACACAGGTTTAGTGTGGTATAATTGTCTTTAACACAGGTTTAGTGTGGTATAATAGTCTATAAGACAGGTTTAGTGTGGTATAATAGTCTATAAGACAGGTTTAGTGTGGTATAAAAGTCTTTTACACAGGTTTAGTGTGGTATAATTGTCTTTAACACAGGTTTAGTGTGGTATAATAGTCTTTTAGACAGGTTTAGTGTGGTATAATTGTCTTTAACACAGGTTTAGTGTGGTATAATAGTCTATAAGACAGGTTTAGTGTGGTATAATAGTCTTTTAGACAGGTTTAGTGTGGTATAATAGTCTATAAGACAGGTTTAGTGTGGTATAATAGTCTATAAGACAGGTTTAGTGTGGTATAAAAGTCTTTTACACAGGTTTAGTGTGGTATAATTGTCTTTAACACAGGTTTAGTGTGGTATAATAGTCTATAAGACAGGTTTAGTGTGGTATAATAGTCTTTTAGACAGGTTTAGTGTGGTATAATAGTCTTTTACACAGGTTTAGTGTGGTATAATAGTCTTTAACGCAGGTTTAGTGTGGTATAATAGTCTTTAACGCAGGTTTAGTATGGTATAATAGTCTATAAGACAGGTTTAGTGTGGTATAATAGTCTTTAACACAGGTTTAGTGTGGTATAATAGTCTTTTACACAGGTTTAGTGTGGTATAATAGTCTTTAACACAGGTTTAGTGTGATATAATAGTCTTTAACACAGGTTTAGTGTGGTATAATAGTCTTTTACACAGGTTTAGTGTGGTATAATTGTCTTTAACACAGGTTTAGTGTGGTATAATAGTCTTTAACGCAGGTTTAGTGTGGTATAATAGTCTTTAACACAGGTTTAATGTGGTATAATAGTCTTTAACGCAGGTTTAGTGTGGTATAATAGTCTTTAACGCAGGTTTAGTGTGGTATAATAGTCTATAACACAGGTTTAGTGTGGTATAATAGTCTATAACACAGGGTTAGTGTGGTATAATAGTCTATAACACAGGTTTAGTGTGGTATAATAGTCTATAACACAGGGTTAGTGTGGTATAATAGTCTTTAACACAGGTTTAATGTGGTATAATAGTCTTTAACGCAGGTTTAGTGTGGTATAATAGTCTTTAACGCAGGTTTAGTGTGGTATAATAGTCTATAACACAGGGTTAGTGTGGTATAATAGTCTTTAACGCAGGTTTAGTGTGGTATAATAGTCTATAACACAGGTTTAGTGTGGTATAATAGTCTATAACACAGGGTTAGTGTGGTATAATAGTCTTTAACGCTGGTTTAGTGTGGTATAATAGTCTTTAATGCAGGTTTAGTGTTGTATAATAGTCTATAACACAGGGTTAGTGTGTGTGGTATAATAGTATAAAATGCAGGGATAGGTTAATATTAAAGTCTATAACGCAGGTAAAGGGTGGTATGATGCTCTGAAATGCAGGTTGGGATGTTATTTTTCTGCAGTAGTGTGTGGTGTGTGTGAAATATGAGCCAAGGCCAGAGTGGAGCTCAGATCCATCACAAAAGTCGTATTAATGATGAGGTCATGATTCTGAGGGTCGCGGAGTCTATTATTTATTCCTGTCACTGAGAGAGTGAGTGTAATTCTCTCTGAAAGGAGGACATCACTCTACATCACTTTCTGGGTTTTCATTCCACTTCGTCCACTCTGGCACTCGCACTCGGCCTTCGGCCGCTCAGAGGATTTCACTCTTCAGCTCACTTTAGTACCGTTACTGCAGAGCTCACAGCTGTCGGCCGTAATCCTGAGGTCATTTTATTTCTAAAAATCTGAGCGTATTAAAGCATGGAGAAAGTGCTGGTGATGAACGTTCAGTCTGTTATAATGTTATAATGTTCCTGGAGCAGTGATTGTGATGTGTTTTTATTTACTTTGTTTTCATGGTCTGCAACAGAAATAACATCCATTACATTTTGTTTGCAAAATTAAAAAATGCTCTTTATATATTTCTTCATGAAATTAACAATATAAAAGTCACAGACTGATCTCAAACCCATCTAAACCATAAAGTACATCCCACTGCTTTAATTTCCAGTGAAAATGGCCGATAAGCACAAGCTGAGTACATTTGTGTGTAAATATATATATATAACCAGTGCCCTATTGGTTTCATGAGGAATAAGTTGTAATATTACGTCTGGCCACCAGGGACTGATAGTGAGCAAAAGAGTCCAAATCTTGGGGCAAAAATAGTAAGAACACTGAGTAAGGCTCCAACAAACAAACATATTCACCTGGTAAAGCTGGTCATATCTGTGCTGAGGAAACTCTAGCTCAATGTAAATGTGTTTTTATAACTTTGCTCTCATTAAGTGATCAGGAAGTCCAGTTTTGTTGAGATATTTTAGGAAATCTGTTATTTGTGGCCTATATATTGAGTAGACTGAGTTAAGATGGATGTTAGTTTTTCAGAAGGACTTCTTTTTTTCCGTTTCCGTGTGTGGAGCAGCTCTGGAGAAGGATCACAGTGGAACTGAGGAAATACATGGTGAAATCCAACTTTGCAAAGGACTGTAGGGCTACCACCATTCAGTGCATCTTCAACTACACCATCTACAGCCCCTGCCACTACGGGCCACTGGGTGAGACTCCGATTTACAGTACGCAAAGACTCTTGTGGAGTAAATAATACAGATAGTAGTTCTAGTCTTTTTCCTGTCCTTTTCTGTGAGCGTACAGGGACATGTTACTGGAGGTCTGTGATAGGGCAGTGCTGATTTCTTGTAAAGGCCTGTAATATACATTTTGCAAACATTGTCTGTGAAAAGTGATTTTTGTTTGAGCAAATTAATGACACATTAGCTGTGGACCCTTCCTCATTATTAGTGACTGTACAGTTTTACTGGCACCATAATATACTATACATAGATATAATAAATATAGACAGATGTAGATATATAATGTGTTTTAAAAGCTGTGAATGTAATATTGGTTGTGAAATTTTCTCTTGGTCAAAATGTACAAAAAAAAAATACTCATAACTAGAAAATAAACTTGATAAATAATTACTAATTAGTAATTTAATATCTCGTTAATGATACTAATGATATTTAAGATACTGTATGTAGATTGTTTATTTATTAAATAATGCAATTCTATATTAAATATATAAACTAGTCTTCGCTGATATTTTTTATATTTGTGTATATAATGTATATAGTGTGTGTGTAAATTAAAGTCAGTGATTCTGGGTAGGCTCCGGACCCACCGCTGCCCTGGATAAGTGCTTAAAGACTGAATGAATGAATGAATGAATGAGTGCAGCCCTTCACTCAGTTTAGATTTTTAATGGTGTAATATTTATATAATAAAAGTCCTGAGTCAGCAGTGTTTTCTGACCACAGCTGAACTTCAGAGAAACTGCATCCTCCCCATCACAATCCTGTTAACTGCTTATCTCACACACACACACACACACACACACACACACACACTAGTGCACTAGGGTTAGTGAAAACACACCTTGAGCTGTGGGCAGTCCTCCGGCACCCAGAGAGCAGTTGTGGGTTTGGTGCATTGCTTCTAAACATTAGACCACAGTTGTGTGTGTGTGTGTGTGTATGTATGTGTATGTGTGTGTGTATGTGTGTATGTGTGTGTGTGTGTGTGTGTAGTTCTGTGTGTATTTAGACAGTGGTGTTTGTTCGGATGAGAAATGGTCAGTGCAGCTATGATTAATAATTTATGTGCCTTCAGGTGTGAACTGAACAGAATAAACGTGTGTGTGTGTGTGTGTGTGTGTGAGAGAGAGAGAGAGAGAGAGATGAAGAAATGACACTCAGTCTTGGTCTGTGTGTGTGTCTCTGTGTGTGTGTGTGTGTGTGTGTGTGTGTGTGTGTGTGTGTGTGTGTGTGTGTGTGTGAGAGAGAGAGAGAACCCGTGTGTGAGAGTCTCGGGTGTCCAGGTGTTGACGGAGACGGTGAAGGACGTGTCTCAGAAGGTCAGAGTCCTCTCCTGCGGCGGTTAATCCTGATCCTGGCTGGTATTTGGACGATGTGATTAGGAAGTGTGTGTTTGAGCCGTCTGTCCTCATCAGTCCGTTCATTAGAGGTCAGACAGGAAGTGCTGAGAGTCTCAGGGCAGCGTCCGGACCACGTCCCGAGCTCAGAGCTGCAGTCTTCTCCTCCCCCAGCAGCACGCTGCCACTGCGCCGCGAGACTGTATTACTACACACCGCAGCTCCGTCGTCCCTGAATGAACCATAGAGTGGGTCCCCCACAGTAGACGGCCATGTTTAAAATAATGTAGTACAGACTCTCTGACACGTCCAGACCACTAGGGGTCAGAGAAATGACACGGCTGACTTTCAAACGTCTCTCCATCTCAGGTCATTATCAGGACAATACCAGGAGTGTGTGTGTGTGTGTGTGTGTGTGTGTGTGTGTTCACTGTCACAGATGGTTAAAATGTGGAAGGCATTTTGTTGTATGTTGTACAATGACAAATAAATGCATGCTTACAGTTTTACACAGTGCCCCCCCCCCCAAACACACACACACACACACACACACACACAAAGACACAGTCAAATGGAGAGAGAGAGAGACAGAGAGAGAGAGACAGAGAGAGAGAGAGGTGGAGAGCTGCAGAAAAATGAGACAGAAATAGTGAAAAACAAAAAGAAACCAAGACGAGGAAAGTAAAAAAGGGCAATAAATTGAAGGAGAGCATAACAAAAGAAAGGGAATTGAGAGAGATGATGATAAAAGAGAGAGAGAGAGAGAGAGAGAGAGAGAGAGAGAGATCAGAGGCAGAAGAACAGAGGAACAAGAGGAGAAAAGATAAAAAAGGGAAAGAAATCAAAAGAATGAGAGGAGACAGTGACAAGGCCCAGAGAAACAGAGCGGAGTGGAGAGAGAGAGAGGGAGGAGAGAGAGAGGGAGGAGAGAGAGAGAGAGAGAGAGAGAGAGAGAGAGAGAGAGAGAGAGAGAGAGAGAATGAATGAATGAAAGATGCTCTGCTTCATTTACTCCTGTATCCAGTGCATGGTGCAGTCATCGAGGAGAATGAGGAAGGAGGGGGTTAGAGACATAGAGAGATAGATAAAGAGAGAGAAAGAGAGAAGGGGGCACAGGGAGGAGGAGAGGGGGGAGGGAGTGGGTCTATGTTTTCATTAGTATCTGAGTCACACTGGTTCTGACAGAGACAGATCGCAGCTGGACCCAGAACCGACCGGACGGAGATTAGCATGTCTGCCAGCAACTCTCTCTCTCTCTCTCTCTCTCTCTCTCTCTCTCTCTCTCTCTCTCTCTCTCTCTCTCTCTCTCTCTCTCTATCCTTTTTGGAGACAAAGGTACAGATCCATCTCTCCATTTGTCCTCAGCTGATGAGATAATTTTTCTCATTAACCTGGAGAGCACCACTCGATGAAGTCCTGCTCTGTTCCAGAAAAGATCTCCACTTCTCTGGCTTCTGTCCGTTTTCAGTTCCACTTCAAAGGTTCTCCAAATACTTTACACAAAAGAACGATGTCATACACTTCTTCATTTAGGTTTATGTTTTAAATAAAGAGAGAGAGAGAGAGAGAGAGAGAGAGAGAGAGAGAGAGAGAGTCAGGGCAGAGTACAGAGGATATAACGGCAGCTCTCTGAGAGTTCTCACGTGTTGGTGGTTCATTGTCAAGTGTGAGAAAGTTTTCCGTGTCGTGTTCAGTGGCTCTTTTATTAAGGATCTGTCTCGGCGTCTCCTTCCCTCTCACTGGGACACCGTGTGTGTGTGTGTGTGTGTGTGTGTGTGTGTGTAGTTTACTGCATCATCTGAACACAGCAGCTGTCTTTCACACTGTGTGTAAAGTTCATGACGAATGACCAATAGAAACGCTCCAAAATGACTCCAAATAAATGACATTTGAGAAAATAAGTCCATCAAAGTTTAAGAAGGTTTTGCCTTCTCCAGTAAAGTTACTGTTTTGTAGATTTTCATTGGACAGTGATGATGCTTTCAATGAAAATTATACACAGTTTATTTCCTGCACAAAGACCCCATCAGATTTTACCTCCATCAAATTTTGTGCAGGTTCCAGGTCTCAGTGTGTCTCTGTCAGCAGCTGGCTCTGAGCATGTGCAGCTTCCACACACACAGTGATGTCCCTGCAGTGATGTTCCTCGCTGTGTTTTTGGTAAAGCTCAGTGTTTCCATCAGGCAACAGCAAAAATATTCATTATCAAAAATAATGAATAGAACTAATGTATGCTCCACCAGAGTGACCCCGAGTCTTAAATAGAATAGAATAGCTTTATTGTTGCTGAGAAAACAATGTAAAACAATGTTAAAGAACAATGTTAAAGAAATGTTAAAGTACAAATGGCTGCTAAGAATAATTCAAATGTTCCATTCCACCTTAAATTAAATGTAACTGCAGCACCATTTAAGGCGGAATAAACAACTGCAAAACCAATTCAGCAGCACAAATAAAGACACTTTTTGGCAGAAATATCTCTGTATTCATTACACAACTGTACACAGTTTTCTTTTTTCTGCAGCTACTGAAAATAATAAAGTTCTCCCGCTTTCAGAACTTTCTGAATGCACCGTTATACATTTTTAAAACCCCCAGCAAAGTGTTCTTCATGTCTAGTCATCGAATCTGCTGAGATTGTTACAGGCTCGTGGAGTGTGTTAAAAGACGTGAGTGTTCCTGACTTCAGAAGTGAATAATGGAATGGAATGGAAGAGTGAATATAATCGTATATCGTGCCATGGCTGTTTCCCCGGACACAAATTCAGGAAAGAACCCGTATTTACAGGACAGTCTCCAGAGACGGCACCTACACTTATTTCTCACAAAAAAATAACAGTGGCTACTCAACCACTGCACACTTCCTCACGCTCCTGAGCTCCAGCTGCTGCTTTAAATACACCCTCAACCCTGGGTTAACAGAGAGGGGTTCTGGGGAAACGTGGGAAAACAATGGGGGCAAAATAAAACGAACGAGTTGAAATTTCTTGAGAGATGAGTGAGTGAGAGAGAGAGAGACACAGAGAGGGAAGTGGAGACAAAAAATGAGGGATGAGTGAGTATGAAGGTGTAAATAGGAGAGAGAGAGAAATGAGTGAGATAGGGATAAGGGAGAAAGGGGGAAGGTGGGGGAAAAGTATGAAGAGAAAAGATAGAGGTAGAGAGGTTGAATAGAAGAAATAAATAGAGAGAATATGATTTTTCGCAAAACAGCTGTGAGCCAAACATTCTCCACAAATCTGCAGAAATAACATCTTTTACTCCCTCCCTCCATCCGTACTCTCCTCCATCTCTCCATCCCTCCATCCTTCGCCCTGAAGTTCAGAGAGTAATCTCCACTCATGGCTTCCTGTGATAAGGCCTTCTGAACTGGGTCAAGGACTTGGACTAAAGTCAGAATAAACTGTAATTATAGATCACACACACACACACACACACACACACACACACAAACACATCACAGTAGCCAACAAACTAAATTGTGTAATTATTCCTAGTTGTTTATCACAAAGACATGGTCAAATTACTGTTAAGGATGAAAGTCTGGTCCTGAAATCTGATTGGATGAGTTTCATTCAAAGCTGTTGTAAATACTTGATATACACATGCTCTTATACCATCGTCACAAACCTGTAATCATACACTAGCTTTGTAAAAGTATGTAAGCAGAAATTGAAATGGAGATAAATGAAATAACACCAGCTACCGACATTTACTCCTACATACAGTTACAGCACCGAAATACTGACACACACCGGCTACAGCCGTTTACTCCTACATACAATTACAGCACTGAAATACTAACACGCCAGCTACAGCCGTTTACTCCTATATACAGTTACAGCACCGAAATACTGACACACGCCAGCTACAGCCGTTTACTCCTACATACAGTTACAGCACCGAAATACTGACACACGCCAGCTACAGCCGCTTACTCCTACATACAGTTACAGCACCGAAACACTGACACACACCAGCTACAGCCGTTTACTCCTACATACAGTTACAGCACCAAAATACTGACTCACACCAGCTACAGCCATTTACTCCTACATACAGTTACAGCACCGAAATACTGACACACACCAGCTACAGCCGTTTACTCCTACATACAGTTACAGCACCAAAATACTGACTCACACCAGCTACAGCCATTTACTCCTACATACAGTTACAGCACCGAAATATTGACACACACCAGCTACAGCCGTTTACTCCTATATACAGTTACAGCACTGAAATACTGACACACACCAGCTACAGCCGTTTACTCCTACATACAGTTACAGCACCAAAATACTGAGAGACACCAGCTACAGCCGTTTACTCCTACATACAGTTACAGCACTGAAATACTGACTCACACCAGCTACAGCTACAGGGGGGTGTTTCAGTGGACAGTGAGTGTAAGTAGAGGGGGGTGTTTCTGATAAAGTGGCCAGTGTGTGACTGTAGTGGGGAGTGGGGGTGTTTCTGATAAAGTGGCCAGTTTGTGTCAGTAGAAGAGGGGTGTTTCTGATAAAGTGGCCAGTCTGTGTCAGTAGAAGGGTGGTGTTTCTGATAAAGTGGCCAGTCTGTGTCAGCAGAGGGGGGGTGTTTCTGATAAAGTGGCCAGTCTGTGTCAGTAGAAGGGGGGTGTTTCTGATAAAGTGGCCAGTCTGTGTCAGTAGAAGGGGGGGTGTTTCTGATAAAGTGGCCAGTCTGTGTCAGTAGAAGGGGGGGTGTTTCTGATAAAGTGGCCAGTTTGTGTCAGTAGAAGGGGGGTGTTTCTGATAAAGTGGCCAGTCTGTGTCAGTAGAAGGGTGGTGTTTCTGATAAAGTGGCCAGTCTGTGTCAGCAGAGGGGGGGTGTTTCTGATAAAGTGGCCAGTCTGTGTCAGTAGAAGGGGGGTGTTTCTGATAAAGTGGCCAGTCTGTGTCAGTAGAAGGGGGGGTGTTTCTGATAAAGTGGCCAGTCTGTGTCAGTAGAAGGGGGGGTGTTTCTGATAAAGTGGCCAGTTTGTGTCAGTAGAAGGGGGGTGTTTCTGATAAAGTGGCCAGTCTGTGTCAGTAGAAGGGGGGGTGTTTCTGATAAAGTGGCCAGTTAGTGTCAGTAGAAGTGGGGTGTTTGTCATAAAGTGGTCATTGCTAAAAATCTGCATAACTCTGGACTTGCCTGGGGCCTTGAGCTTTGGAGGCAGTAAACATCAGGGTCACGTCTCCATCTTTATTCCGTGTTATTGGGAATGGGGAGCGAGGATCTATTTCACAGGCTATTAAAGCAGCTCCAGTGGAGCGGGAACGCCGTTCCAGGAATGGAGAAAAAGGAACTGTTTGAGAGTCCCCGAGGCGTTCCGTGCAGGTTTACGAGCCACAGATTAGCTGCATTTTGCGGCGCCTCTGTACGGCCGGCGGCTGTTTCTCCAGGAAAACCGATTTTCATGCTGATGTGCGGGGTTGAGTCCTCTCCAGTCTCACATATTGGCTCATGCATCACCTGGCTGCTGCGGCTGACAAGTCTCACTGATAGCGAACAGCAGCGCACCGTTCCTCCTTTAATAAATAAACATGGTATCCGCCACTGCCGCCGTTTATCCGCTGCAAGCACACAGCCCCACATTTCATTAGCATTAAGATTGTATAAGGCAGAGTGCACAGAAATACAGATTATAATTACAGCAAACAGCTCCACGGCCGAGGCGCAGCTGAGCAGGAGGAAAACCATCAGCTGTTCTAACGCAGGACTCAGGTCTGAAATATTATTGTGTTCTAATTCATCCATTTCATCTCAGATTAATGCTGACACTAACTAATTCACTCACTCCCACGCACTGAGCCCTGTGTGAACAGGACTGAGCCACAAACACACCACTCATCGCCTTCTACTATCAACTATACTCCCACCCTCTCATTCACACACTCACCCTGTCATTCACACACTCGCCCTGTCATTCACACACTCGCCCTGTCATTCACACACTCACCCTGTCATTCACACACTCGCCCTGTCATACTCACACACTCACCCTGTCATACTCATACTCGCCCTGTCATTCACACACTCGCCCTGTCATTCACACACTCGCCCTGTCATTCACACACTCGCCCTGTCATTCACACACTCGCCCTGTCATTCACACACTCGCCCTGTCATTCACACACTCGCCCTGTCATTCACACACTCGCCCTGTCATACTCACACTCGCCCTGTCATTCACACACTCCCCCTGTCATTCACACACTCACCCTGTCATTCACACACTCGCCCTGTCATTCACACACTCGCCCTGTCATTCACACACTCGCCCTGTCATTCACACACTCGCCCTGTCATTCACACACTCGCCCTGTCATTCACACACTCGCCCAGTCATTCACACACTCGCCCTGTCATACTCACACTCGCCCTGTCATTCACACACTCGCCCTGTCATTCACACACTCGCCCTGTCATTCACACACTCACCCTGTCATACTCACACTCGCCCTGTCATACTCACACTCGCCCTGTCATACTCACACTCGCCCTGTCATTCACACACTCCCCCTGTCATTCACACACTCGCCCTGTCATACTCACACTCCCCCTGTCATTCACACACTCCCCCTGTCATTCACACACTCCCCCTGTCATTCACACACTCGCCCTGTCATTCACACACTCGCCCTGTCATTCACACACTCGCCCTGTCATTCACACACTTGCCCTGTCATTCAAACACTCGCCCTGTCATTCACACACTCGCCCTGTCATTCACACACTCGCCCTGTCATTCACACACTCGCCCTGTCATTCACACACTCGCCCTGTCATTCACACACTCGCCCTGTCATTCACACACTCGCCCTGTCATTCACACACTCGCCCTGTCATTCACACACTCGCCCTGTCATTCACACACTCGCCCTGTCATTCACACTCGCCCTGTCATTCAAACACTCGCCCTGTCATTCACACACTCGCCCTGTCATTCACACACTCGCCCTGTCATTCACACACTCGCCCTGTCATTCTCACATGCACCCTGTCACTCACTGACTCACAACTGTGGAGAGTTTCACAAACTCACCTAGTCATTAACACATTCTCCCCCTGTGTAAACAGCCCTGTTCAGAACGCCCGCTTTCAGCACCTGTTCCTTTAAATGATAATGAGCCGCTCGCTGTTCACCCCGACCCCGAGCGCACAGCAGTGAGGAGCGAGGAGCAGAAGCTCTGGTTTTTAGCCGTTTTCTCTCTGTTCTCTTTCTTCTCCGTTTTTACTCAGTGCTCTTATTTCTCCGCGCTCGTTGTGTCTGTTTCGCTGAGTTTAACCTCGTCTTTGCGCTCTCACATAAACACGGGTCCAGCGCTGTGATTGGACAGACTCAGACGAGGGGGCGGGGCCATTCTAACGTCTCTGCACTTGACGTCAGAAGCGGAGCAGAATCAGAACGACTCGTTTTATCCTGTGTTTCTGACTCAGGCAGCGCACAGAACACTGAGTGGGGTCTTGTTTCACAGTGTGTGGGTTGGTGGGCCCCAGGTCACCACATTAATGTGAATATGCTCTGAACTTACCTGGCTGTTATGGGTTTCAGTATAAAACAGCTGACTTCTTGTTGTTCTATTAGTCGTGTTCTATTTTACCGTACGTCTGCTAAGAAATGACACCTGGAAAATGACTAGTGTTTATGTACTGGCTGCTGTAAGCTGTGAGCTGTGAGCTGCTGCTGTGACGTTAGCCACACACCTGTCCTGTCTGTAAGTCTCTGGCTCAGTGAAGAAGACTTTCAGCACATAAAGCTCTCCATGGAGCCTGTGTGTGTAGAGGATTCTGGGTAAACCTCTGATTCCCTGCTCCGGAGCCTGGTGCAGGTGTGTGTGGAAGTGAGAGGAGATTAGAGCAGAGCTCAGAGCTCAGCCTCAGCTCATCTCACTGGAGCTGTCAGCGTTTTAAAAGCTTTCATAATGTGATGTGTGCTTAGAGCACCGACTCCATTCTCTCCTTCGGCAACAACAACAACAACACCTTGCTGTTAGCATTCACTGGTGCAATAACAGTCATATGACATCCATATTATTAGGAGAAAAAATACAATCTAATACTATACGAAGTTGAGTGACAGGAGAATTCTTCTCAATGTGTGTTACATTTTTTTTTTCCTTCTAAGACATATATCTTTTTTGGAACAAAACGTCTACGTGGGTTTCCTCCGGGTGACTGTCTGTGAGGAGTGTGGTGTGTTCTCCCTGTGTCTGCGTGGGTTTCCTCCGGGTGACTGTCTGTGAGGAGTGTGGTGTGTTCTCTCTGTGTCTACGTGGGTTTCCTCCGGGTGACTGTCTGTGAGGAGTGTGGTGTGTTCTCCCTGTGTCTGCGTGGGTTTCCTCCGGGTGACTGTCTGTGAGGAGTGTGGTGTGTTCTCTCTGTGTCTACGTGGGTTTCCTCCGGGTGACTGTCTGTGAGGAGTGTGGTGTGTTCTCCCTGTGTCTGCGTGGGTTTCCTCCGGGTGACTGTCTGTGAGGAGTGTGGTGTGTTCTCTCTGTGTCTACGTGGGTTTCCTCCGGGTGACTGTCTGTGAGGAGTGTGGTGTGTTCTCCCTGTGTCTGCGTGGGCTTCCTCCGGGTGACTGTCTGTGAGGAGTGTGGTGTGTTCTCTCTGGGTCTACGTGGGTTTCCTCCGGGTGACTGTCTGTGAGGAGTGTGGTGTGTTCTCTCTGTGTCTGCGTGGGTTTCCTCCAGGTGACAGTCTGTGAGGAGTTTGGTGTGTTCTCTCTGTGTCTGCGTGGGTTTCCTCCGGGTGACTGTCTGTGAGGAGTGTGGTGTGTTCTCTCTGTGTCTGCGTGGGTTTCCTCCGGGTGACTGTCTGTGAGGAGTGTGGTGTGTTCTCTCTGTGTCTACGTGGGTTTCCTCCGGGTGACTGTCTGTGAGGAGTGTGGTGTGTTCTCCCTGTGTCTGCGTGGGCTTCCTCCGGGTGACTGTCTGTGAGGAGTGTGGTGTGTTCTCTCTGGGTCTGCGTGGGTTTCCTCCGGGTGACTGCCTGTGAGGAGTGTGGTGTGTTCTCTCTGTGTCTGCGTGGGTTTCCTCCGGGTGACTGCCTGTGAGGAGTGTGGTGTGTTCTCTCTGTGTCTGTGTGGGTTTCCTCCGGGTGACTGTCTGTGAGGAGTGTGGTGTGTTCTCTCTGTGTCTGCGTGAGTTTCCTCCGGGTGACTGTCTGTGGAGAGTGTGGTGTGTTTTCCCTGTGTCTGCATGGGTTTCCTCCGGGTGACTGCCTGTGAGGAGTGTGGTGTGTTCTCTCTGTGTCTGCGTGGGTTTCCTCCGGGTGACTGCCTGTGAGGAGTGTGGTGTGTTCTCTCTGTGTCTGCGTGGGTTTCCTCCGGGTGACTGTCTGTGAGGAGTGTGGTGTGTTCTCTCTGTGTCTGCGTGAGTTTCCTCCGGGTGACTGTCTGTGGGGAGTGTGGTGTGTTTTCCCTGTATCTGCATGGGTTTCCTCCGGGTGACTGTCTGTGAGGAGTGTGGTGTGTTCTCCCTGTGTCTGCGTGGGCTTCCTCCGGGTGACTGTCTGTGAGGAGTGTGGTGTGTTCTCTCTGTGTCTGCGTGGGTTTCCTCCGGGTGACTGTCTGTGAGGAGTGTGGTGTGTTCTCCCTGTGTCTGCGTGGGTTTCCTCCGGGTGACTGTCTGTGAGGAGTGTGGTGTGTTCTCTCTGTGTCTACGTGGGTTTCCTCCGGGTGACTGTCTGTGAGGAGTGTGGTGTGTTCTCCCTGTGTCTGCGTGGGTTTCCTCCGGGTGACTGTCTGTGAGGAGTGTGGTGTGTTCTCTCTGTGTCTACGTGGGTTTCCTCCGGGTGACTGTCTGTGAGGAGTGTGGTGTGTTCTCCCTGTGTCTGCGTGGGTTTCCTCCGGGTGACTGTCTGTGAGGAGTGTGGTGTGTTCTCTCTGTGTCTACGTGGGTTTCCTCCGGGTGACTGTCTGTGAGGAGTGTGGTGTGTTCTCCCTGTGTCTGCGTGGGTTTCCTCCGGGTGACTGTCTGTGAGGAGTGTGGTGTGTTCTCTCTGTGTCTACGTGGGTTTCCTCCGGGTGACTGTCTGTGAGGAGTGTGGTGTGTTCTCCCTGTGTCTGCGTGGGCTTCCTCCGGGTGACTGTCTGTGAGGAGTGTGGTGTGTTCTCTCTGGGTCTACGTGGGTTTCCTCCGGGTGACTGTCTGTGAGGAGTGTGGTGTGTTCTCTCTGTGTCTGCGTGGGTTTCCTCCAGGTGACAGTCTGTGAGGAGTTTGGTGTGTTCTCTCTGTGTCTGCGTGGGTTTCCTCCGGGTGACTGTCTGTGAGGAGTGTGGTGTGTTCTCTCTGTGTCTGCGTGGGTTTCCTCCGGGTGACTGTCTGTGAGGAGTGTGGTGTGTTCTCTCTGTGTCTACGTGGGTTTCCTCCGGGTGACTGTCTGTGAGGAGTGTGGTGTGTTCTCCCTGTGTCTGCGTGGGCTTCCTCCGGGTGACTGTCTGTGAGGAGTGTGGTGTGTTCTCTCTGGGTCTGCGTGGGTTTCCTCCGGGTGACTGCCTGTGAGGAGTGTGGTGTGTTCTCTCTGTGTCTGCGTGGGTTTCCTCCGGGTGACTGTCTGTGAGGAGTGTGGTGTGTTCTCTCTGTGTCTGCGTGGGTTTCCTCCGGGTGACTGTCTGTGAGGAGTGTGGTGTGTTCTCTCTGTGTCTACGTGGGTTTCCTCCGGGTGACTGTCTGTGAGGAGTGTGGTGTGTTCTCCCTGTGTCTGCGTGGGCTTCCTCCGGGTGACTGTCTGTGAGGAGTGTGGTGTGTTCTCTCTGGGTCTGCGTGGGTTTCCTCCGGGTGACTGTCTGTGAGGAGTGTGGTGTGTTCTCTCTGTGTCTGCGTGGGTTTCCTCCGGGTGACTGCCTGTGAGGAGTGTGGTGTGTTCTCTCTGTGTCTGTGTGGGTTTCCTCCGGGTGACTGTCTGTGAGGAGTGTGGTGTGTTCTCTCTGTGTCTGCGTGAGTTTCCTCCGGGTGACTGTCTGTGGAGAGTGTGGTGTGTTTTCCCTGTGTCTGCATGGGTTTCCTCCGGGTGACTGCCTGTGAGGAGTGTGGTGTGTTCTCTCTGTGTCTGCGTGGGTTTCCTCCGGGTGACTGCCTGTGAGGAGTGTGGTGTGTTCTCTCTGTGTCTGCGTGGGTTTCCTCCGGGTGACTGTCTGTGAGGAGTGTGGTGTGTTCTCTCTGTGTCTGCGTGAGTTTCCTCCGGGTGACTGTCTGTGGGGAGTGTGGTGTGTTTTCCCTGTATCTGCATGGGTTTCCTCCGGGTGACTGTCTGTGAGGAGTGTGGTGTGTTCTCTCTGTGTCTGCATGGGTTTCCTCCGGGTGACTGTCTGTGAGGAGTGTGGTGTGTTCTCCCTGTGTCTGCGTGGGTTTCCTCCGGGTGACTGTCTGTGAGGAGTGTGGTGTGTTCTCTCTGTGTCTGCGTGGGTTTCCTCCGGGTGACTGTCTGTGAGGAGTGTGGTGTGTTCTCTCTGTGTCTGCGTGGGTTTCCTCCGGGTGACTGTCTGTGAGGAGTGTGGTGTGTTCTCTCTGTGTCTGCGTGGGTTTCCTCCGGGTGACTGTCTGTGAGGAGTGTGGTGTGTTCTCTCTTTGTCTGCGTGGGTTTCCTCCGGGTGCTCCAGTTTCCTCCCACGCTCCAAAAACACATGTTTGTAAGTGGATTGGAGACTCAAAAGTGTTCGTAGGTGTGAGTGTGTGAGTGAATGTGGGTAGACAATGAAGGAATAAATTAAAGAAATTAAGAGAAATAAAAAAAATTAAAGAGAATAAAATAATGAATAATATAAATACAAATTACAAGTGATATGTTCCTGATGAATCCATTTACAAGTTAATAAAATAAAAGACCCAGAGTGGAGAGGCTTCTTCTTTGCTGTGGAGAGAGAGAGAGAGAGAGAGAGAGAGAGAGAGAGAGAGAGAGAGAGAGAATGGTGGAAACTGTTTTATTGAACCACAGCTCGTCAGCGTTTTTGGGGGGAGCCAGTAAAGTGTAATTGTGTCGTCCTTTACAAAGCAGCGTGGAGCTGACAGCAGCAGCAGAAACCTCATTACTCCCAGGTTCTCCTGATGAATAACGTCTTTCTCAGGACGAGCTAAAAGGTAAAAACACACAGTGGCCGAGCTCCCGCAGCTCCCGCATGGATCACCTCTAAACCGGGATCAATTTCACTGATGGATTAGGGCCTGGGCTTTTACGCTAACGGCTCCCAGCACACACTCATCAATACGGCCAGCGCGGGGAGCTAACGGCTAACGGCCCTGCGATAAACAACACAGCGCTGCCAGTAATGAGCCGCTGAGAAAAGAGCCCAGACACAGAGACCAATAACTTCCACAGCAATCGGACTGCTCCCGCACCGGGGAGACAGCCCTCACTCACACAGAGACACAGACAGACAGAGAGACAGACGGACAGAAAGGCAGACAGACACAGAGACTCATATCTTCTACATCAATCACTATCTGACTGCTTTAACACCACGGAGTGTGTGAGTGACTGGGTGATGGTTTGTGATGAATCTGCCGCTCCTCCTCCACCAGGTGAATCAGGTCCTGGTTCTGGAAGCGGGTTCTTGTTTAGTGGCTGTTCTCTCGTGGTTCAGAGCGAGTCGAGTAGGGACTAAACCGTGGCGTGTAAACCTTGCAGAGCGCTGATCGTCCAGAGAGAGTCGTCACTCTACGCCACGCAACGCAGACGACCAGCACCAACTCTCCATCTGTAAAATCTCCAGCTGCAGCAGAGATCACGTTTGTTTTTATCCGACTCACGACGGCAGCTCGTAAAATTACGCCGTGGTCTTTTGAAGAGGTTCAAACGCTCCTTGGATCGGTGGCCGACGAAAGAATCCAGCGAGAGCTGGACGCTGCAACAAGGAAGGAACAAACTCTACTGATCTGTCTGAACTGATGACGGAGCTGTGTTCAGTCCCAAACAACAACAACACGCCGATGCACCATGAGTAAACACCGCTTAACGTTACCACCGCCGTTGTTGTGGTTTCCAAAGACCACTGTTCCCCTTAGAGACGGTGTTAGAGACGAAAGCTGATACATTTTGAGGCTTTATAGAAAAGCTACCAGGGACCATGCAATTAGAAAACTGTGAGTGTGTGGAGCTGGTACCACACAGTGGAAAAGTGTCTGAAACTTAATGTAGAGCTGATAGATCTGAGAGATTAGGTTTTTAATGCGACGGCTGAGTTGGAGCGGTTCACTGATACGAGGGAGACGCTCTCTGAGGGTGATATTACTGTTTTAATAACAACGATAGACACAGATCCTCCCTCCTCTGTGTGAAAGTGATCTGTGTGAAGAGAGTCAGGTTCCTGACGCAGGGTTCTGAATGTGATTAAGTGAATAGTGAGGAGTGTGTAAAAGACGGAATGAGACACGACCTGAAATCTGAGCACAGACAGAGCCTTTAAACACGCTTCGTTTCTCCTGGAGAAACAGCCCAGTTTCATCAAGCAAACACACACCTTCAACACAGAAGCTCTCGTTAAGTATCTACACACACTCTTTTACACACACACACACACACACACACACACACACACACACACACTCTCTCTCTCTCTCTCTCTCTCTCTCTCTCTCTCTCTCTCTCTCTCTCTCTCTCTCTCTCTCACACACACACACACACATTCTGTGCTTCCAAACATGCATGGACAGGTGCACCAACACACACATCCACATCATACAGCACAACATGGCTATACACACACATACACATACACACACACACACACAAACACACCATACAGCACAACATAGATACACACACACACACACACACACACACAGACACACAAATACACACACACAAACACACCATACAGCACAACATAGATACACACACACACACACACAGACACACACATACACATACACACACACACAAACACACCATACAGCACAACATAGATACACACAGACACACACACACACACAGACACACACAAACACATACACACACACACACATCCACATCATACAGCACAACACAGAGACACACACACACACACACAGACACACACAAACACATACACACACACACATCCACATCATACAGCACAACATAGATACACACACACACACAGACACACACATACACATACACACACACACATCCACATCATACAGCACAACATAGATACACACACACACACAGACACACACATACACATACACACACACACATCCACATCATACAGCACAACATAGATACACACACACACACAGACACACACATACACATACACACACACACATCCACATCATACAGCACAACATAGATACACACACACACACAGACACACACATACACATACACACACACACAAACACACCATACAGCACAACATAGATACACACAGACACACACACACACAGACACACACAAACACATACACACACACACACATCCACATCATACAGCACAACACAGAGACACAGACACAAACACACACACACAAACACACACACACACACACACACACACACACACAGACACACACATACACATACACACACACACAAAAACAGCATACAGCACAACATAGATACACACAGACACACACACACAGGAGGAAAATGGTGAGGAGTGACTGATGATGAATGAAGCAGTTAATGAAGCAGAAACAAGAGGAGAATGGATTTAAAAAATGGACAGATCAAAGGTGCTGAGTTAAACAGGAACAGGTCTCGGGAAAAACAGGAAAGTGAGTGTAGCTCAGGACCCCCACAGAGCAGGTGTGATGTGGTGGTGGATCATTCTCAGCGCTGCAGTGACACTGACGTGGTGGTGGTGTGTTAGTGTGTGTTGTGCTGGTGTAGAGTGGATCAGACACAGCAGTGCTGCTGGAGTTTTTAAACCCCTCAGTGTCTGGACTGAGAACAGTCCACCGACCAAAAACATCCAGCCGACAGCGTCCTGTGTCACTGATGAAGGACTAGAGGACGAGCGACACACACTGTGCAGCGACAGATGAGCTACTGTCTCTGACTCTACATCTACAAGGTGGACCAACGAGGGAGGAGTGTCTAACAGAGTGGACAGAGAGTGGACAGAGGAGCTAAAGGAGTGAGGTGGTTGTAATGTTATGGGTCAAAGGTATTAAATAGAAATTGGAGGAAACAAATCCAAACTTGGAATCACAGCTAGAAGTGAAGTCACACACGGCATCAATCAAAGACCAGGAGCGGTGCACGGCTCTGGAGCAGAGGGGACATTTATTCCCCATCAGACACTCACTCACCACAATCAGACACAGCAGCGTCCACAGCAGACAAGGCCACGTCTCTGCAGCCCACCATCAAACACTCCAGAGTGATAGGGGAGTGATGGAGGGAGAGAGAGAGAGACTCACTCCCCCAGTCACTTACACACTCACCCACACATTCACCCAGTCACTCACCCAGTCACTCACACAATCAGCCAAACACTCACCCAGTCACTCATACACTCACCCAGTCACTTACACACTCACCCACACACTCACCCAGTCACTCACACAATCAGCCAAACACTCACCCAGTCACTCATACACTCACCCAGTCACTTACACACTCACCCACACATTCACCCAGTCACTCACACACTCACCCACACATTCACCCAGTCACTCACACACTAGCCCAGTCACTCATACACTCACCCAGTAACTTACACACTCACCCACACATTCACCCAGTCACTCACACACTCACCCACACATTCACCCAGTCACTCATACACTCACCCAGTCACTTACACACTCACCCACACATTCACCCAGTCACTCACACACTCACCCACACATTCACCCAGTCACTCACACATTCACCCAGTCACTCACACACTCATCCAGTCACCCACACATTCACCTAGTCACTCATACACTCATCCAGTCACTCACCCAGTCACTCACACAATCAGCCAAACATTCACCCAGTCACTCATACACTCACCCAGTCACTTACACACTCACCCACACATTCACCCAGTCACTCACACAATCAGCCAAACACTCACCCAGTCACTCATACACTCACCCAGTCACTTACACACTCACCCACACATTCACCCAGTCACTCACACACTCACCCACACATTCACCCAGTCACTCACACACTAGCCCAGTCACTCATACACTCACCCAGTAACTTACACACTCACCCACACATTCACCCAGTCACTCACACACTCACCCACACATTCACCCAGTCACTCATACACTCACCCAGTCACTTACACACTCACCCACACATTCACCCAGTCACTCACACACTCACCCACACATTCACCCAGTCACTCACACATTCACCCAGTCACTCACACACTCATCCAGTCACCCACACACTCACCCACACATTCACCCAGTCACTCATACACTCATCCAGTCACCCACACACTCACCCACACATTCACCCAGTCACTCATACACTCACCCAGTCACTCACACACTCACCCACACATTCACCCAGTCACTCACACACTCACCCACACATTCACCCAGTCACTCACACACTCACCCACACATTCACCCAGTCACTCATACACTAACCCACACATTCACCCAGTCACTCATACACTCACTCACACATTCACCCAGTCACTCACACACTCACCCACACATTCACCCAGTCACTCACACACTCACCCACACATTCACCCAGTCACTCATACACTCACCCAGTCATTCACACACTCACCCACACATTCACCCAGTCACTCACACATTCACCCAGTCACTCACACATTCACCCAGTCACTCACACACTCATCCAGTCACCCACACACTAACCCAGTCACTCATACACTTACCCAGTCACTCACACACCCACCCACACATTCACCCAGTCACTCACACACTCATTCAGTCACCCACACATTAACCCAGTCACTCATACACTCACTCAGTCACTTACACACTCACCCACACACTCACTCAGTCACACACACACTCACCCATTCACTCACACAATCAGCCAAGCATTCACCCAGTCACTCACACACCCAGTGACTCATATGCTCACTCAGTCACTCAGACACTCACCCATTCACTCACACAATCAGCCAAACATTCACCCAGTCACTCGCACATTCACTCAACTAATCATTACAGCATCTACTAGCATGGAAACACACACACACACACACACACACACACACACACACACACTTTCTTATTCTCTCTCTGAGAAAAGAACCCTGTCTTCCCGTCCTTCCCCACGTCTGTCTGTTTTCTGCAGTTCATTCCTGCCCACACACACACACACACACACACCCCACCACACTGAAACAGTGCCTGTTTCCAAGGGCAACTCCACCAAAATCTACAATTTCTGCCTAAACCCGTGTTTGTAAAGTGACTGAGAGAGTTCCACACTCCGACTCCAGAGGGAACTACAGTAACAGTCTGTATCCCACAAAAGAGAGCCAGCGACGTCACAAACCCCGTCTCTAACGGGAACCGCGGGCCTTGAAAACCACAACACAGCGGCAGTAAAGTCAGGCGCCGTTTACTCGCTGTGTGGAGATTTTCCTCAGCCACCGACCCAAGGAGCGTCTGCCCCTCTTCAGAAACCCCTCGGGGGAACGTCACGAGCTGCTGCTGAGAGTCGGATAAAAACTAATGTGAACGCTGCTGTAACTTCAGAGATTTTACGAGTGGTGAGTTTGTGCTGGAGCTCTGTGTTTCCTGGTGATTGACAGGTCTCTGGCCAATCAGAGCTCTGCAGGGTTTACACCATTTAGGACCTTTTTATCACAATTTTATCTCTCCATAATCCATCACTCCCCCTACTTATCTCTCTCTCTCTCTCTCTCTCTCTCTCTCTCTCTCTCTCTCTTTATAGCACAGTCATCTCTGATTGTTCGTATTAAAGAAGTGAAATTATTTTGTACGTAGTGTACATCCCTTTATCTGTGGTTTAAACTATGGTCCGACACCAGCCCTGTGTCCCCCACCGTCCACTGTCCTCACTTTCTGTGAGAGACTTTTAGAGGAGGACGTCTGGTTCCATTCACCTCCACTGTCCACTGTCCTCACTTTCTGTGAGGGGCTTTTAGAGGAGGACGTCTGCTTCTGTTCACCTCCACTCTCCACTGCTCTGTCTCCAGACGTTTCTGTAGAACACTTCACCCACTCTCAGTGCTCATCTTCACGCTGTAATCGCTGCAGAAATTCTGTAATTTCAGTGGACTTCTCCTCAGACTGCAGCCTGTTATTAGCAGAGGCAGCTTGTGGAAGTGAGAAAACGAAGCCATTGCAGCGTCTCGGTCCAATTTAGAAGGGTCTCAGGGTGCCTGTTGGTCTTGTTCATCTTCAGAGCCGTGGACTGGGGTCCGAACGGGCCGCTGACAGCTGCTGCTCTTATTGGAAATGACTGTGTAATTAGTGCGTAATTCCGTCTGATCTGCTCACTTTTCCAGCCCAGCAGTGAGAACCACATCAGACTGGAGTTTCAAACCCACGCAGCGGCGTAATTAAATCAGGACGGGGGCTGGGAACCACGTCTCTGCTCGTCTGTGGGACATTGTCTCTTATTGGACGCAGATTAAACACTTGAAACACAAGAATATAATTTATTTTAATCACTTGTATTTCTCCAGTGTGGAATTTGATCCAATGCAAGTTTCTCTCTGCATCCTGTTGGGATCAGCGTTCTCTATTCTGAGGACTACAGCGCCATCTGCTGGCCGTCTTCATATCTAACATTTCCTCTGAAACGGATAGAATTAATCAGGATTGTGTCTCTGAACTATAGAAAAGACATGTGGTTGTTTTTACTCACTGGCCACTTTATCAGAAACACCCCCCTCTACTGACACTCACTGGCCACTTTATCAGAAACACCCCCCCCCCTCTACTGACACTCACTGGCCACTTTATCAGAAACACCCCCCTCTACTGACACTCACTGGCCACTTTATCAGAAACACCCCCCTCTACTGACACTCACTGGCCACTTTATCAGAAACACCCCCCCTCTACTGACACTCACTGGCCACTTTATCAGAAACACCCCCCTCTACTGACACTCACTGGCCACTTTATTAGAAACACCCCCCTCTACTGACACTCACTGGCCACTTTATCAGAAACACCCCCCTCTACTGACACTCACTGGCCACTTTATTAGAAACACCCCCCTCTACTGACACTCACTGGCCACTTTATCAGAAACACCCCCCTCTACTGACACTCACTGGCCACTTTATCAGAAACACCCCCCCTCTACTGACACTCACTGGCCACTTTATCAGAAACACCCCCCCTCTACTGACACTCACTGGCCACTTTATCAGAAACACCCCCCTCTACTGACACTCACTGGCCACTTTATCAGAAACACC
The DNA here is from genome assembly GCF_029633855.1 of Hoplias malabaricus. Lineage (NCBI taxonomy): Eukaryota > Metazoa > Chordata > Actinopteri > Characiformes > Erythrinidae > Hoplias > Hoplias malabaricus. The sequence goes on from NC_089811.1 coordinate 383,932, forward strand.
CCCCTCTACTGACACTCACTGGCCACTTTATTAGAAACACCCCCCTCTACTGACACTCACTGGCCACTTTATCAGAAACACCCCCCTCTACTGACACTCACTGGCCACTTTATTAGAAACACCCCCCTCTACTGACACTCACTGGCCACTTTATTAGAAACACCCCCCTCTACTGACACTCACTGGCCACTTTATCAGAAACACCCCCCTCTACTGACACTCACTGGCCACTTTATTAGAAACACCCCCCTCTACTGACACTCACTGGCCACTTTATCAGAAACACCCCCCTCTACTGACACTCACTGGCCACTTTATTAGAAACACCCCCCTCTACTGACACTCACTGGCCACTTTATTAGAAACACCCCCCTTCTACTGACACTCACTGGCCACTTTATCAGAAACGCTCCCCCTCTACTGACACACACTGGACACTTTATCAGAAACACCCCCCTCTCTACTGACACACACTGGACACTTTATTAGAAACACCCCCCTTCTACTGACACACACTGGACACTTTATTAGAAACACCCCCCTTCTACTGACACTCACTGGCCACTTTATTAGAAACACCCCCCTTCTACTGACACTCACTGGCCACTTTATCAGAAACGCTCCCCCTCTACTGACACACACTGGACACTTTATCAGAAACACCCCCCTCTACTGACACTCACTGGCCACTTTATTAGAAACACCCCCCTCTACTGACACTCACTGGCCACTTTATTAGAAACACCCCCCTTCTACTGACACTCACTGGCCACTTTATCAGAAACGCTCCCCCTCTACTGACACTCACTGGCCACTTTATCAGAAACACCCCCCTTCTACTGACACTCACTGGCCACTTTATCAGAAACACCCCCCCCCCCTCTACTGACACTCACTGGCCACTTTATCAGAAACACCCCCCCCCCCCCCCCTCATTCTTCTACCATTGTTAAGCAGTTGTACAGTATCAGTGTAAAGACACATTGGGAGGTGTTTCCAGTAAAGTGGCTGGGTGTGTGTCTGTTGTAGAGAGTGAGACAGTTCTGTAGACAGTAGAAACCTTCCTCCTGAAGTTTCTTTTCGTGAACCCAGTGTGTCTCTGAGTGTCCTCCGCTGTGTGAAGGCTCTTACGCCTGGTTTCATCATGGCTCTGTTGTTCATTTGTTTTTTTTTTTATAACACACTGATTCACAAAACGAACGGCTGGGGAAAGTGCAGCGGTGGTCATTTGGAGACGGCCGTTCATGATGAAATAAAAGGGAAACGAGGAAGGGGAGATGACCGCCGTGTCCCTGTAAACACCTCATCAGTGGAGTAATGGAGGAATGGATAAAGAAGAAGAAGAAGAAGAAGAAAATCATCTGAGGCACTGCAGCTGAAACTCACTCATTCTGATACTTTCACTTCCAGAATCCAGTGGAATTCTTACAGAACAGTTTTGACTGAACCCTGTGGACAGATGAAAGGAGACCTGTAATGAAACGTCTCCCACTGGAGAGAGACCAGACACAGACGACTAGAACCAGACCCTGAGGTAGACCCTGGACCCACTGAAGGGATTACGGTGGTCTGAAACAGACGTGAGCCCCAGGACATAGGTTAGTAATCTTCACTACTGCAGATCACCACACGAGGGCGTCAGAAACACAGCAACTGTCCTTCACTCTGTGTGAGAATCTCATGATGAATGGACTTTTAGAGGAGGATGACTGGCTCCATTTACTTCCACTTTCCACTGTCCCCCACCATCTACTGCCCTCACTTTCTGTGAGGGGCCTTAAAGGAGGACGTCTGCTTCTGTTCACGTCCACACGAGGGCGCCAGACTGGTTTTATAATCACATTTCATATATTCATCTTCACAGTTCCATACACTTACTCAGTCACACACACACTCACACGCTCCTCACAGACAGTGACCTGAGGTGGGATTCGAACCCTAAACTGTGGTCGCAATGTTTTTTGGAGAGAGTGTATTTCTCTCAGTGAACTCTGTGATGAGAAGAAAACGACAGTAAATCTCACTCTGACTTTGACTTTTTATTGATCTTTGTAGTTTTTACAGAAGCCACAGTCGGGACAAAGCTGATCACATGACCTCTGAACTGGAGACTTCAGAGGAGCAGGGACTAACCTTCAAACAAAACCAGAACTCATTACCACTCCCTTTATCAGCAAGTTTTAAAACATGGAGAGCCATGACCTCCATCCTGTAGAACACTGAGTCAGAATGGAGCTACAAGGTTTTTCTTAACGTTAAGCGTGAACAAGGAGGGCGCTGAGGCTGCAGTTAAACTTCACTCGTCCACCCTCGATGATGCTGCACTCGTTCTTCAGCAGCTGCAGGATTCCGGCTTGAACCTCGGGGGAGAAAGAGGAGTGGAAGCTCTCTCTGTCCGTCATGAAGTCCAGCAGCATCGCTCCGTCCCTGCTGCCCTCCACGAAGCACTCGCTGATGTCCAGGTAGTTTCTGAGCTCCAGCTCCTCGAACCTCAGCCCCAGAGCCTCCAGCAGCTTCTTAATGTCTCCGGCGGAGAGGTAGTCAGAGAGAGTGTTAGTGCACAGCTCTGTCTTAAAGGTCTTCCACATCTTCTCCCAGCCACTGTTAGCTGTGGGAGAGGGGTATGGGTTAAATACAGAGAGAGAGAGAGAGGGGGCAGAGAGAGGGAGAGTGGGGGAAGAGGGGGGGACAGAGGTGGGGGGGAGAGGGGAGAGAGAGAGACAGAGAGAGGGGGGGGATGGTGATTAAACACTCAGCTGCTGTTCTCGTTAATGTTTTTTTGTTATGATGTAAAAGTGATGAAGACATGACGCTCAGTAAAATCCCACTCTTATAATTCCCACCTGCTTCGTGGATGATGAGCATTTTCCCATTTTTCTTCAGCCGACTGTGGAAGAAGCTGAGAGTCGCTGAAGGATCGTCCACATAATACAACATCTACACACAGAAAAGTAGATTTATACACCTGTGCAATTCAGCGACTGATGAGTTACACTGTTATAACTATTTTATTACAGCCCTATAACTGATTATTACATCTGTATAACTGGGTAATACATGTGTTTGTATAAGGTGATCATATTACACTTGTACATCTGATTATCCCACCTCTGTTAAACACAAGTATTACTGAGTTATACAGGTGTAATGCAGTTTATTACATCTATGTAACTTATTAATATATGTGCTTAACAGTTGTGATTGTTATTACACCTGTGTTACAGATTATTACATATAGACAATGTGAGAGTGGGTGGTCAGAGGGAGGCTGAGACTGGGACCTGGATCATGTGAATGAGGTCGAACTTGTCGTCTTTAGTCTGGACCTGTTTCTCGTATTCAGCAGAAGTCACAGTGTTCCACTTAAAGGACACACCCTGGAGACTGGGGGATTTAGCTACGAGAGCTGCACACACACACACACACACACACACACACACACAGAGGTACACAGACAAAATAACAACTCATAAAGAGATTCACAAAAATTAAGACGAGAGAGTGTGTGTGTGTGGGGGGGGGGGGGGGTGAAAGTGGGGGGGTGAAAGTGTGTGGGTGTGAGTGAGAGTGTGTGTGAGTGAGTGAGTGTGTAAAAAACCTTTAAAATTCTGAGTGAGGTCAGCGCTGGGCTCCACGATGTCTACTCGGATCGGAGCGGAGGGAAGAACAGACTGAAGGAGTGATATCAGATACACATCCATCTCCCCTAATAAACACAAACAATACAGTATTAATAACAATAAAAATAAATATTTAATAACAATCAGAAACACTTTGTAATTGTTCATATGGAAAATAAACGGGACGTAGAGGCACCGTACAGAAGAGCAGATGCTCAGGCAATAGCCCTAAACAACACACACTCGCACAAGGAACACAGCCCTCGACACAGCCCTGGACACAGCTCTGAACACAGCCCTGGACACAGCCCTGGACACAGCTCTGAACACAGCCCTGGACACAGCTCTGAACACAGCCCTGGACACAGCTCTGAACACAGCCCTGGACACAGCTCTGAACACAGCCCTGGACATAGCTCTGAACACAGCCCTGAACACAGCCCTGGACACAGCTCTGAACACAGCCCTGGACACAGCCCTGGACACAGCTCTGAACACAGCCCTGGACACAGCTCTGAACACAGCCCTGGACACAGCTCTGAACACAGCCCTGGACACAGCTCTGAACACAGCCCTGGACATAGCTCTGAACACAGCCCTGAACACAGCCCTGAACACAGCCCTGAACACAGCCCTGGACACAGCCCTGGACACAGCCCTGGACACAGCCCTGGACACGGCCCTGAACACGGCCCTGGACACGACTCTGAACACGGCTCTGGACACGGTCCTGAACACGGCCCTGAACATGGCCCTGGACACAGCTCTGCAGCTGGGTTTGAATTTGAAACAAATCAGGAACACACTGTGGACCCTCACTTTACACAGACAGGACATTTTATACACCATCCACTAGATGGAGACAGTGCCTAACAGACTGTACATAAGAACCCCTTATGCGTTGGACTGACGGACACAGCCAGGGCGCTGCTGCCGAGATGTGGCTCTACTGCCCCAGTGTCAGTGCTGCTAACTGCATGTGAATGGGACACAACTGGGGGGAGCCTGCTAGAGCTGAGAACTGTCCAATAGGAACAGCTCTCGTTTTTTGGGAAAACAGGTTTGGCAGAGTGACCCCTCCTCTCTCTGTCTGTGGCCCCTCCCCCCTGCACTCCCCTCATCTCCTAACGCAGGTAAGTTATATTTATGCTTGAGTTTAACAGCTACCTTAATGTCTCTGGGGATGAGCTACTGGTTCACCACGTCACACTGAGAGCTCTGTGGAACACCCCCTGGCCCACTGTCCCCACTCTGACCATGGACTGACCACCCCACAGCCCACACCTCAACATCACTGAGTGTGTAAATATAGAAATATATCTACACACCTCCACCACTGCCAACACCCAGCACGTCAAAACTAGACTTCCCCTCCGCCATCCTAGAGAGAGATAGAGAGAGATATATAGAGAGAGAGGGAGAGAGAGAGAGATAGAGAGAGAGAGAGAGAGAGAGAGGGGAGAGAGAGAGAGGGGAGAGAAAGAGAGAGACAGAGAGAGAAAGAGAGGGAGAGAGACAGCAAGAGAGAGAGAGAGAGAGAGAGAGAGAGACAGACAGAGAAGGAGAGCGAGAGGGGAGAGAGAGGGAGGGGTGGGGTGGGGGGAGAGGACACACATGAACATAAATAAAATATAAACAGGTTTAAAGTTGCAGTCAGCCCATCGGTGCCTGGGGATCAGTTGGGGGTTAGGTGTCTTGTTCAAGGGCACTTCAGCTGTGGATGTTGAGGGAGGAGACTGCCTTGATTTACACTGACACCTAGTGGCTGGGTTGTGTCAGGGATTCTGTACTGATCCTGTTTAATCAAGATCGCCCCCATGTGGGGGACTGGGTCATTTAGGGAAGACAGAGCCACGATAAACACACTCTCACACACACACACCGAACTCTCACCTGCTCAGCTCCGGAGGGAGAACCGTGTCTATCAGCTTCTGAACGACCTTGTGTTCTCCGGAGCGTTCTAGATAATTCTGAAATCGCTGCACGTAACCGCCCTGATACCCCGCCATCGCTTCACACAGACCCTACTCCTGGAACAAAGAAAACTGCAGACACACCCACCCACACACACACACACACACACACACATGCACTTTATGTTCTGAAGATTCCAGAGACATGTGCAGCATCTGTGATAGTGTGTGTTTATGTTAATCTGAGTATTTTTACTTGTAAACTTCAGATTAATGAATACATTTTTTCTGGTCTAGTGCTTTTTTTATTGTTTTCACTTTTTTCACGTTTTTTTTATTAATTTTTGGTTCTGAAAACATTTGTGTTAAAATTAGTTTACACAGCTTTATTTTCCATTTTCCATTGTTTTTATAGCAGTTCACACTCGTTAATGTTTACAGAAGGACGCTTAGTGTTTAGACCCTGGTTTTGTAGAAATCTCAGATGCAGAGGAAAGGAGGAACTTCCTAAAGTTAAAGCTCAAAGTGCAAAGTGCATCAATGCAGTCACAGAATCACAGAAAGAGTAACTATTAACATAGATGCAGTTATAGAATTATATAATAACTAAAACATAGAAAATAAGTTTAGGAGCTTTTACCTCTGACCCTCGGGCGGTGAGTGTGTGCTCTCAGGCAGAGAGAGAGAGAGAGAGAGAGAGAGGGAGAGTGTGTGTGTGGGAGGGAGAGAGGGAGGGACAGAGGGAGGGAGGGAGTGGACTCTGGCACTGTAAAGGACACATGCTGCAGATTAACATGTCTGTATCATGACCTGAAAAATGATCTCAGACAGAGTTACATTATCACCATCAAACTCAAACGCTCTGCTGATTATTAATAACGTTAAACACTAAGTAAACCCTAAAAGATGTTATTAGAGTGCAGCACGTACTCAGACTGGGGCCTGACACTGTATCTTCTGGGTTCTGGACTTTGTCCAACCTTTAGTTTCAGTAATGAACTGTTGTGAAATGTTTATGGTGCTCTCTTTTCTCCTGAATCTGCACAGTGCTTTCTCACTGGTAGACGCCCCCCTCCCGTGCCCTTGAGTTGGTGTTTACTCAGTGTGTATTCACGTGTTGTGGTGATTACTCTGTGCATCTCTGTTCAAGTTGGTGCCGGTCGTCTGTGCTGCGTGGCGTAGAGTGACGACTCTCTCTGGACGATCAGCGCTCTGCAAGGTTTACACGCCACGGTTTAGTCCCTACTCGACTTGCTCTGATCCACGAGAGAACAGCCACTAAACAAGAACCCGCTTCCAGAACCAGGACCTGATTCACCTGGTGGAGTCTAGGGACACTGCAGTGGAAAAGCACCATAAGACTGCAGGGTCTTTGCGTGCCGCACTCTGGTGTCACATTTTAAGCCTAAGGCTGATCCTGAATTCACTGCCTTGAATTCTGCATCATGTCCATGGCTGTCCACCCCCACACAGTATTGTTCTCCACACATTAATGTGCATTTTCAAATCACTCGGGGTCTGTTTACACCTGGTTTATCATACGTTCTTTATACGTTATTTAGTACCTACACGGTATGGCTGGAACCCTCAGTGAGCAGGGACTGAAAAAGACAGTCACCTGGAGGAAACCCACACAGACACAGGGAGAACTCCTCATAGACTACTGAAGTCTACTGAAAGCTCTATCTCTCTTACCAAAGGGCGTTCCAGGCTCACGTTCTGCAGTGCAAGTGCAGCAGGTAAAAAGGCAATTTAAAGTCTTGTATTGAAGCGCAGAATGTTCTGTATCACAATCACCACATACGGATTACAGTGTATTATATCCATTTCAGATTACAGTGTTAGTTCACAGAAATGTGGTGTGAGTGATTCAATCTGCATTCAATCACATGACGAGTGAAATCTGAACATGATCCATTCGCCAAAATGTCTCTAAAAGACCAAGCCAGTACCACCAACCCCCACACCAGCAAACACACACACACACACACACACACACACACACACTGACACTCACACGTGTTTACACTCCTCATTAAACAGTTAACACAGAATAAAAACGTTAAAATGAACAGAACAGAGTGAGTACAGATGCAGCTGGATGCTTTCGTAACACACTAACATTCCTGCACAATCAGGGAGTACTGCATTTCATAAAAAAGGCTCACTCCACCCACTCCCCCAAACTCCACCACGTTTCTCAACATCTGTGACTCACTTTCAGGTTTTAAACTCTCTCTTGGCTTTCAGCCCATTTGTGAGCTCTGAAGAATCGACTCCTCGACTCTGATTCAGCTGGGGCTCGGGTTCATGGAAAACAGATGGATCACAGTTTAAAGGCAGTGTCCACTCAGTTTCATTCCGCTCTTCTCCCGTGGAAAACAAACCCTGCTGTTCGACTTTACAGAGGGAAGACCTTTGAGCTGAGATCTGAGGAGACCATGAGCAAACACACACACACAAGCGCACACTCTCACACACACACACACACACTGTAGTCAGTACCAGAATGAGCTAAAGTTTTTGTGTCAATGGTCAAACACATCGTCTCCTTCTCACACAGCAGAGCGGCTGAATGTGTTACAGCTCTTACCTGTGACAGTCAGATGAACCTGAAAGACACTGTGGTATGTTTATATTTATCTGAGGTATCAAGAGAGTTCAAAAAGTTAGAGTTCCCTCCCACACAGACTCAGGCTGTTGGTCTCCTGACAGCAGTAGAGTCAGGTCATCTACAGTTTACATACAGTGTAGCTCAGTTCTGTTCATCTACTCAGCCTGGCCTATTCTCCCAACATCCGAACTCTGGCCATGACCCTTGTGTCTGAAGGGTGATGAACTCAGAGACACCCACAGAATGAAGCTTGAGCTTGTCATTTCAGATATTAATTATTTATTTAATTTCTCCTGTTGGATTTTCTGTGGGCGGGACTAAATGTGGTTTAGGTGATGTTAGGTCTGACACAGAGCCAATCAGATTTAGTAATCCATGGCCTGCAGCTGATGTCACAGTGTAGAGGACAAATGTTTTCTTTAACGATACCAAGTAGCTGCATTAAAAGAATACCACCTTCCTCATGTATAGACTCAGTTCATGGACGTCATTAGACCTGTTTTTGGGGACGTAGACAGAACACACTGGTAGTCTGCGGATTGAAGGTGTAGTGAGTTTCCTGACGGCGAATGATTCTTCAAGAAAAAATTTAAAAAAAAGCTAATTGATGCATGTAATTAACCAAACCGAAAGCCACTGAGGCACTAGCTGAAATAACGTTATGTAGCAGAGGAAAGCTGAAGGTAAAGAAATCAGCTGGAAAACAGTTAGAATATTAAACACAAGGGGCAGCACGGTGGTGCAGCAAGTAGGTGTTGCAGTCACACAGCTCCAGGGGCCTGGAAGTTGTGGGTTCGATTCCCGCTCCGGGTGACTGTCTGTGAGGAGTGTGGTGTGTTCTCCCTGTGTCTGAGTGAGTTTCCTCCGGGTGACTGTCTGTGAGGAGTGTGGTGTGTTCTCTCTGTGTCTGCGGGGGTTTCCTCTGAGTGATTGTCTGTGAGGAGTGTGGTGTGTTCTCCCTGTGTCTGCGTGGGTTTCCTATGGGTGACTGTCTGTGAGGAGTGTGGTGTGTTCTCCCTGTGTCTGAGTGAGTTTCCTCCGGGTGATTGTCTGTGAGGAGTATGGTGTGTTCTCTCTGTGTCTGTGTGGGTTTTGTAGTGGAGTATGGATCAGATCGAGAAATGAAGAATTCTGAGTGAGGAACTCTCCACTCTAATTTGTAACAGAATCCCACATTCTTTTGTGTATGTGTGTGCACAGACCCGGTTTTAACACACACACACACACATACGCACACTCACCTAAAGTCTACATCAAAAGAACGCCTGGCTACGGCCCCAGATAACAAACCCAGTTGATTATGCTATTAGGCAAAAAGGAACTTCAAACAAAGTGAGGAATAACTATGAGTAAACATCCCGTTTTATGACGAGTGGCGCCTAAACGGCGGAACGTTATCTCCTGCCGACTAAACAGATGGCCCCAGAATTGACCTTGCACTGAACTCCTGGAAACTCATCCGCAAAGGACGAACAGCATGGACCAACAGCGACCCCAAGTGGACGTTTGCGAAATCACATCTCGCCTGAGGTCGCCTAGATACAGAACGGAAATCATTTTAATTATAATAAATATGTGTATACAATATGAATGAGTGTCACTCTTTGTTGTCCTCAGATGAATGTTTACCAACCAATGAAGTGATGTGTATTACTGTTTCAATCATGAAAGAAAGTTTCTGTCTCTAATTAAGAAAATGAAGTAATATCTTCTAACATGATATTGTAGTGGGACGTAATCATAACGTACCCAAGATATATATACGTAGATGTTTGATATTAATAATCTAGGACACTCATTGTGATATGTCACAAACATGTAAAAAAAATTTGTGTATACACAAATTGTTCCTCTCTCTCTCTCTCCCTTTCTCTCTCTGAAACGTGAAGCAAGTCACGTGAGCCTCGGACCCAGGATCCAATCAAAGGAAGGACACCTCCCAATAGGGCGTGACCGCGCTACCTTTGAAAAGAGGGTGCCGACTCATTTTCGCTCTCTCTGATACTCTCTTGACTTCTGCCTTGCACTCTCTCTGTTTTTCTTCTCTGCTTTACGCGCTCTTACACGTTCTCTTTGTTTTACACTCTCTCTCTAATTTTCAACCTCTCCAAGCGAGACGTTTTTCTCTTCTTTACGCCGACGAACAAAGACTTTAAAAGGACCTCACTCAGCTCCCCAGGAGACGTCTTGCGCCAGCTAGAGTGTAAAAGAAAATTTACCAATAACGTCGAGCGACTTGAATACCTTCTTTTCTTTTTTATTGTGTTTATGTTTTATCGCCCAATTTAAGTTTAATCTCACGACGGATCGAAGCGGGTGAACTTATTCGTGGCCAGAGTAAGAAACACCGCCGAGATAGAAGAAAGTCATAGAATAAGTATAAGCCTATTGAATTGATTTTCAGTTCTGGATCTGCAGGAACTAGCGAAACTTTTCGTCCAGAACGTCCATATGGTTGGACCCTCCTGCTCAGGACAGTGAGCCAAAGAGAGAAACCTGTCGTCTGCGTCACCACGCTCTGAGTACGCCAGAGGCGACTCGAACAGCGGAGGAACGGACTCCACGCTGACCCAGCCTGAAACTTCTACAAAGAACTGCGGGAACTAAGCGGGACTCTATCACTTCCAGGACCTCAAAGAGCCTCTGTACCCGACGAGTAGTTGAGAATCGACGAAAAAGTAAGCTAAACCTACGCACTTCCAGAGCTGAAAATTGAATTAAGTCTCTTGATAAATTTATACGTTAATTAAATCTCAGTTAGCAACACATCAGTCACAAGCCATATCGCCTAGCTTATTTTCCAATTCGAATCGGCTTCACCTGCGTTGATTATGTTTTAAGATTATGCTATGTTAAGTAAATATTCTTTTTCTTTTTAATAAATATTTCCATTATTTGAAATCACAGTGTGTGGAGTCTGTTCATTAAAAGTCTGAAGATCCTGAAGAACTCACTTATCTTGGCCATTATTCATTCTCAAACTAATTAGTAACGTTTTAATTACTTAAGCCAATTATCAAATTTTAATTATTATCATTAGTCAAATATCAGAAATCATAAGAGTTTGAATAAGGTCAACGCTACAAACACAATATATAAATATATATAATATATATATTTATATCACGGTGTATACACAACATACACTACAGTGTGTTTCCTCCGGGTGACTGTCTGTGAGGAGTATGGTGTGTTCTCCCTGTGTCTGTGTGGGTTTCCTCCGGGTGACTGTCTGTGAGGAGTGTGGTGTGTTCTCCCTGTGTCTGCGTGGGTTTCCTCCAGGTGCTCCCATTTCCTCCCATGCTCCAAAAACACATGTTGGTAGGTGGACTGGCGACTCAACAGTGTCCATAGGTGTGAGTGTGAATGAATGTATGAGTGTGTGTTGCCCTGTGAAGTACTGGCGCCCCCTCCAGGGTGTCCCGCCTTGCGCCCATTATTCCAGGCAGGCTCTAGACTCCCTGTGAGCCTGAACTGAATAAGCGGTTACAGATAATGAATGAATGAATGAATGAATGTTAAACACAGAGCAGACTGATGTTTATGTTCTTTCCTGACGTTACGGATGTGTACTTTACAGCCACCTGTAGATAATCAGTTAATAACTGTTCACTACTCAGTTTTGTGTTTCTACCTGTAGATGGATATTAGAAAGTTATTTTGTAAATGCAGCAGCTCCTTGTGGCTTTGCTTCATTTGTACTTCGTCAAAGAAATGTGCTGCTATGAGGCAGTCACCCCAGACCCCCTGGTTACAGCTTACCCCTAATTCATCTCTAGTGACGGCCCGGGGTTAGTTCATACCTGGGGCGGGTGCTGTCATTTTTTCCTTTTTCTTTTGGAATGACAAAGAAAACACTTTCCGTATGAATTATAAAGTGAGCTTTATTTTTATTCACATTATAAACAATTGTTGCTTTACTCATATAACAGTCACAAACCATCGCCCCTCTCAGGACTCTCTGTTGTACTGATGTCATCCACTTTCTGTCGGGCTGAACAATCAGAAGGTGTATGATTTTTTAAAACGCTAATAATACTGAATTTCAGAAATGGAACAAAGCACAACCAGTGTTACATAGTGAGCTTCTGCACTTAACTGCAATTACATATTTTCAGCAGAGGTGGAGCCAACTCCCCAAATAACAATCACTTCCTTACACTATTCTCTCAGGACTCTCTACCGTAGGTTTGTACTATCTCTCACAGATTTAGTGTTCTGTAGCGTTTAAAAATCAGAAGCTATTTCTTGTTTGATCAAATCTGACTAATACTGACCACTACATCATTCAGTAGAAGATTAAAGATAAACACTTCTGCTTTAACTAAGAACTGGAGTCATTGCGCAGATCATTTAGAAACTGATTTAGAACTATTTAGACATCTTAACAATGCGAAGTCTTGAAGGGCACGGAAAAAACTGGATCCCGATGCGGGTCATAAATGCTCGCTCCAGTGAATGAGGACAAACAGAAATAAATGGCACCATCCCATAAACCCTAGAAAACCGCTGGTGAGAGCTGTACGCTATGGGGACACTGTCTATACTGGATACTAGACTTGGATAAAGATACTAGCCAGTGACAATATATTATTTAAATTTGATCCAGCAAACGTTTTAAAGTAAAGCAGCCACCCATTTTATCTTAGATAAATCTAGGATTTGTTGTAGATACATGTTGAATATATTAAAGTTTGTTACTGGCTCATTCTAACCATGTGGTTAGTGCAGTACGTATTTTTGATAATTAACTACCTTAAAACGCCGTCTCTGGGTCAAAAGACATTACAGCTCAAGCTAAACTAACCTGCGATGTCTGACCTGAACAGTGCAAGTGCAGCTGTAAGTGGACACTATCATTGTCCAGTGAGTGCAGATATATGTCTGATCTACGGGTCGAGGACGAGAGCCTCCAGATTGTTGTTGAACATGACCCTGCCGTCCTCCTCCCTGCTGCACTCTGGGTGTTTGAGCAGCTGCAGAACTCCTGCCTTCAGCTCTGGAGAGGCGTTCTTACTGAAGTCCTTGGTCTCTGTGAGGAAGTCCAGCAGCAGTTCTCCTCGCTCGTCCCCTGGAGAGAAGCACTCGCTGATGTCCATCTGAGACGGAAGAGTGTATTTACTGTACGGGATTCCTTTGGCGTCCAGGAACTTTCTGATGTCTCCTGTGGTGACGCACTGGCTGATGTCTGTGTTACAGAGTTCCTGTTTGTACGTTCTCCACAGTCGAGACCAACCGCTGTCTCCTGTAGGGGGCACAATAATGGAGTTAAAGGCTTTGTACAGGATCTACACTACACAGATCACTTCTGTAATTCTGTTCCTCAGCGCTCAGGACCCCCACAGAGCAGGTGTGATGTGGTGGTGGATCATTCTCAGCGCTGCAGTGACACTGACGTGGTGGTGGTGTGTTAGTGTGTGTTGTGCTGGTGTAGAGTGGATCAGACACAGCAGTGCTGCTGGAGTTTTTAAACCCTGTGTCCACTCTCTGTCCACTCGGTGAGACACTCCTCCCTCGTTGGTCCACCTTGTAGATGTAGAGTCAGAGACAGTAGCTCATCTGTCGCTGCACAGTGTGTGTCGCTCGTCCTCTAGTCCTTCATCAGTGACACGGGACGCTGTCGGCTGGATGTTTTTGGTCGGTGGACTGTTCTCGGTCCAGACACTGAGGGGTTTAAAAACTCCAGCAGCACTGCTGTGTCTGATCCACTCTACACCAGCACAACACACACTAACACACCACCACCACGTCAGTGTCACTGCAGCGCTGATCTGCACGGATCCAGAGCTACACTCAATTTCCTGTTTTACCTGAGACCAGGAGGATGAGCAGTTTTCCGTCCTTGTTCAGCAAACTCCGGAAAAACGTAACTGTAGCTTCAGGATCATTCACATAGTACAGCATCTGGTCAGAGAGGAGACAACAACAGCAGTTCATTACATAACAGATATGACTGCCTGGGTCTGTCTAGAGCAGAGGGAAGAGTGGGGGCCATCCCTCCCTCCCAGAGAGAGAGAGAGGGGCTAGTCATGTTCTCCAGGACTCCCCAATGGATTTTAAATCTGATTAATCTTTTGTTAATGTGTACATTGCAGGCTACAAGTGTCTATACCTGATGTGTGTTGTTAGACTCTAGTTATAAGGCAGTTGCCAGTTGTTTGCTGTGGTATCTCTGGTGGTTACTAGATTATTGCTACGTAAGATAAACTCAGAGTGGGCTGGACAACACCAGTGGGAAGATCTGTTTCTAGTTTTTGATTCTATGCTGAAAAATCTGATTTTAAGACTCATATTTGTAAACGTTTATATAAAAAAACAACAACAACACACAACGCTGTCTGAACGCTGAGTACGAACCTGAATCATGTGAATGAAGTCCATCTTTTTGTCTGTGTTTCTCTGTTTCCAGTTCTCCTCGAACTCAGACGCTGTCATCGTATTAAACCTGAAGGTGATGTGGTCCAGGTCTGGAGTCTTGGACACTAACACTAAACACAGTGGAATACTGTTAAAATACAGTTGTTTTTTAAAATCTGTTTCATTCATTTCTCTCTGTTTCCATGGTTACATGTATTTTCCTGTTTAATCCACAGACTGAACACATCACCCGTGAAAACCTGGAATTTTCCAATCCTCTCTACCTTTATATCTGTAAACCATGTCTCCACTGGGCTCCACCACCTCGTTGTCCACTTTGGCGTCTGGATACAGCAGGTGCAGCTGGCCAAGCATTTCCAGGTCCATCTCCCCTGAGGATGGTATGAAACATGAGGGTGGACATTATTATGATGGTGTGCTTTTGTGAAGTGTAATATCAGGACAAAAGAACCGTGCAGAATAACAAAAACTTCTTACGAACAAACACCTGACACCATTCACAGCCAAAAAATGACAGATCTATTTCTTTGTGAGGCGTTTGGTGTGTGTGTGTGTGTGTGTGTGTGTGTGGACCTCTGCTTGCTGAACAGATAGAAGTTGTTAAGTTATAACATGTTGAAGACTACAGGCATTAGTCAAATCAGGTAACAGACGTTTTATTAAGAACCAGAAGTTTGCTCCTCTCTGTAGAAAAGGGAGAATGTTTCCCCTTTAACAGAAACAGCTGTAAAGTCAGATATCAGCAAATTAAACACCTGCCATTAATCACCCATCACAGTTATTAGGACCTACCTGCTCCACTTCCCACTCCCATCACATTTAAAGTGTCCTTTCCAGCTCCAATGCTGCAGAGAGAGAGAGAGAGAGAGAGAGAGAGAGACATTATTCAGAACCATTTCTGATCAACATTAACATCTATATAAGTACCGTCCGTTCCTGTCGTATTAGAATTCAGTGTCAAACCATTAAAAAATAATTGTGATTAATGGTGATTAATGACCGTTGTTCCTCAATGTTCCTCTTCAAAATGAACTTAATGAAGATTAATTTCTGTCAGTTTTAACCTCACAGTTCTGTTTCTTAATGAAAAGTCTGTGACCCGCTTTGGTCCAAACCCCACGAGCCCCACAGCAGTGTTCTCCCCCTGTGTAAACAGCCCCTGTTCAGAACGCCCGCTTTCAGCACCTGTTCCTTTAAATGATAATGAGCCGCTCGCTGTTCACCCCGACCCCGAGCGCACAGCAGTGAGGAGCGAGGAGCAGAAGCTCTGGTTTTTAGCCGTTTTCACTCTGTTCTCTTTCTTCTCCGTTTTTACTCAGTGCTCTTATTTCTCCGCGCTCGTTGTGTCTGTTTTGCTGAGTTTAACCTCGTCTTTGCGCTCTCACATAAACACGGGTCCGGCGCTGTGATTGGACAGACTCAGACGAGGGGGCGGGGTCATTCTAAAGTCTCTGCACTTGACATCAGAAGCGGAGCAGAATCAGAACGACTCGTTTTATCCTGTGTTTCTGACTCAGGCAGCGCACAGAACACTGACTGGGGTCTTGTTTCACAGTGTGTGGGTTGGTGGGTTACTGCATTTGTGCTTCTTTTCATAACTTCAGCTCAGTCTCATGAAGGGTGCCAGTAGATCTGGAGGTGTCTGGATTATGCCTGGATGTCTCAGAAGTTCTGAATAAAACCTGCTCTGGACATGGCGCCCCCATGAGGGAGTAAACAGGACCATTCTGAGACAGTGGTTTGATCCTTGATCTCACGCGGCTGTAAAAATGACAAATTCCACCTTTAACAGTGATTACCCCGACCATGGGTCGATCCACTGTGTGATGAGTTCACACTGTTAATGATTGTAAGACCCAGAGTCCAGAGGTGTGTGTGTGTGTGTGTGTGTGTGTGTACTCTGACCCCGAGGCTTGTCTTACCTGGACAGGATTTCTGGGAGAGTTTTCTGGATGAATTCTCTCATACACTGGTGCTCAGAGGAACGCTCCAGGAACAGCTGGAACGCCTGGAGGTATCTGGGGTAATCCTCCACCAGACTTCGTAAAGGAGCCGCCATCGTCTGGAACACACAGTGTGTGAAATCTCTGGACTCAAATCACACACACACACACACACACACACACACGAGTGGATCATCACAGAGGCTGTGGAGCAGTGGAACTGTGTTCTTCAGACTAAACGGGGATCCACCCAGTACCTTAATGGGAACTAATCACCACCCCACACCAGCACCTGACTCCTCTGGGAAGCCTCTGCTGTGTGAGGATTTGATGGCATTCAGCCATGAGAGAATTACTGAAGTTCATCTCTCCAGAGAACACTGTTCCACCGTTCCACAGCCCAGTGCTCAGGCGGACTGTTGCTATTGGGCATGGTGATGGTGTGATGAGGCGTGTGTAATATTTATATACACACACACGTGCGCGCGCGCGCGCCATATTCATGTGATCCACATTAAAACCAAACACAGATCCACAAACAAACATTAGCTACAGCAGATATTTTATACAAGCGGCAGAAAGAGAGAGTACACACCAGCTGCAGTCTTCAGTTCCGTGTGTGTGTGTGAGAGAGAGAGGGAGAGGGAGCGGGAGAGAGAGGAAGACAGATATAGGGAAGCCCCACCCACACCCTTAAAGGAACAATTCTCTTCCACAGTCCTCGGTCGGGTTACTGCGTGGTCCCCAGTGGCGACCCCTTGTGGGAGCGGGGGAGCCTCCATCTCCTCCACGAGGCTGACATAAACAGTCAGCTCTAGGACAATCAATTATTTATAGGTAAGTATTTCATCATCAATATGGCCATTAAATCATAGCCCCTTATTCTTTTCTCTCACAGGTTACCAGAAGAAGAATGGACACCCCCTCACATACTTATCTAGAGTCAGTGTGTCAGTCTGTGTTTGGTGATGGGACAGACCTCTCCTCACCACATCACAGCCTCAATCTATACTCAGTAATGAACACATACTAGTTTCAGCTGCAGCACTTTCATGATCAAATATAAATAACAGTAGATCAGAACATACACGGGGTGAACTGTGATATTAGAGTCATATGAACAGAAGGCTGTTATTATTACCACCAGCCACCAGATGTCACTGTTGCCCAATGTCGGATTTCAATGCCCCAAAGACTCTAATCTTCATCAGCGCAATCAGGAATGAGCTCCTAAAGTTTTAATGAGGCCTCGTCCACCCTTTTCCTACCGGTGAGTGTAATGTAACTCAGTTACACACCTGTAGACCTTCAGTTATGAACATTAATCTTACATAAATATTCATTTTTAATTTAAAATACGTCTTTAAAATATTATTATGAGCCACTGAAGTTTCTTAATAAATGACCAAGAAATAACGTATTTCACAACAGAACAAATCCTCTTTAATTCTGAGAGAATCAGCCAATTAGGTTTAAGTCCCTCCTACTGAACGGAGCATATGCTTTATGTGCTGGAGTCGGAGAGGGAATTACACTTTAAGAGCGTAAGTAACACTGCTAAGATAAACCATGAATCACTGTTCTATTCTCCAGGAGGAACCACAACTCCATGTCCTCTTTGTATTTGCCGTAGAAGAGCTTTGGTAAACAAAAACAATACTGGAGTTGAAAACCTAACGCCCTCATTACTGCCGCTCCGTTTAATGGAAAAGGAATGAGAGTCTGCTGAGTCCATTGAGTGTAAAGGTTTTTAAGGTACAATACAATAGTGTGTTTTAAGCATTTCATGTTGTACGTAGGAGTAAAGGTCATTTAGTTCGTTATGAACTGTTTTAAGTGAATTTCATATGAAAATGGAAATGGAGGATGGTGTAGATTGCTCATGCTCAAACATGGCTCTCCTCCAGTAATTCTACACTTTCAGTAAAAGCAGGATGTTGTTCTGGAGTGACAGAGGCCTTGGATCTCAGCGCAGACAGCTCTGCCTTCTCAGAAGAGGGAGGATGTTGTGTCTCTGAAGACGCTGGAGTCCTTGGCTGTTAGCTCTGATGTGTCTTCGCTAGTGGGAACAGAGAAGTTGCATGTGGAGAACATAAAGTCCTCTATCAGCAGTCTGACACCCATTTTGCTTGGTGTGGAGTCCCAACCACATCAACAGGCCACATTAATATGGATGTTGGGTTTAAGGTGCATTGCCCCCATTTAATTAGGACAAGTGGAGATGAGCAGACCCTGTGTTTGTGCTCGTTATCCCTGAGCTCTACTTTCAGCAGTGGAAACCTCCACAAGCACAAGCTTTAAGTTGCACTGCAGAGGTTTTAATGGGGCACCAAAAGGTAACTTATGGATACTTGGAAGCTCTAATGATTTGCTGAAATGTGTGTTGTACGCCTCTGAGTAAGATTCTATTTTATTTAACCCCTATTTCTAATAATCTGCACCTGTTTGATAAACAAAAAGAGGCTGAGGCACTTTGTACTGTTTCAATACCAGCACAATAAAACAGAAGTATGTTTATTTACGAGACATCAAACGTTTTTTAGGATAAAGCTAATTGTTCACGGTGTTTATTCACTGTTTGAATTCCCATAGAAACTCATGTGTAAGTCGAGGTGTTCAGTTTTGTAGCACTGTCGCTAATGCAGTTAGCCGTCTTCCGAGTTTGGAGACATTTCCACCTTAAGTGATCCGCAACAGCAAAAATAAGTCATTGTGACCACCCTATGTAGCAGGAATAGAGCAACATCCTGATCTCGGTTGGTGCTTTTCTGCGTTTGGAGTCTCTCCGTTGTCTAAAAACCTCCAGATGGCGTTTCTCTGCCGTGAGCAGAGAGAGAGAAAGCCTAGCACCGGACCCAGAAACTTTGTTTTTTTATCCATTTACAGACACTGAGGCTTCGTAAACACAGCAGCACATGGAGAGGAAACACACTCAAGAGTTTTATAGAAAGTAAATAATTTTGGATTAAAATCATGAACTACGCCTTTAAAAGGTTGAAGGTGTTTTACTTTATTTTACCTACAGAAACACTAGGAGAAATAAATATGATTGTATGTAAATATGACGTAACCCATTAGCACTTAATGGTTCCTAATAGTTTAACCTAGTTTAACCAAAGTTTTGCTAGCTTACTTCCGGGTTGC
This sequence comes from Hoplias malabaricus, assembly GCF_029633855.1. Classification (NCBI taxonomy): domain Eukaryota; kingdom Metazoa; phylum Chordata; class Actinopteri; order Characiformes; family Erythrinidae; genus Hoplias; species Hoplias malabaricus. The sequence continues at coordinate 403,544 of NC_089811.1, forward strand.
GAGAGATACGCTGGCGCATTTGGCTGCCGCTTCTCCCCCAGTGACAAAGTTTGTAATAGTTTTAAAGTTTGTATTCGGTTTTTCTGCACGCTGTGTGTAAAAGTGCTGCAGAACCCAACACACTGTATCAAACTTTGTACTGGATTTATTGTAATATGAGCCTTGGATTTCTCTTTGTGGCTCTGAGCTCTCTTAGAGTTTAGCGTCTGTGGCTGTGCTTAACATCTGCCGCGAGAGCACCTGTGTCGCCCGTGCTATGTGGATTATTTCGGGATTATTTCTCTGGCTTCTACTGGGCTGTTACGGCTGCAACTTCCATTGTGGCCTTATCATGACGACAAGGAGGATAAGGTATTCTTTTGGTGAACTTTTTACGCTCCGAAATGCACAGTGTAAAACTCCTGCTCCTCTATTGATCCATTGTCACTTTGGTATTTTACGACGACCTAAATATTGTCATCGGGGTCTTGGTCGGACTTAACTACTATCAGCACCCCAACAATATTCCCTCGCTGTGGTCATCGTGTCGCCGTAAATCTTCCCAGGCGACGGCAGGCTCAACTGATCATGCAAATAACCGGAACCTGTGTTACGTGTCTACAACATCTCTACACGCTCCGAGCACTGATCATAATCTTAAATGTGCTCTGTTTAATGTTCGTTCCTTAAATAATAAGGCAACGTTTGTCGCTGATATTATCCAGGAACATGACATTGACCTGCTCTGTCTCACGGAAACCTGGCAGCGGCCCAACGAGTATTTCACGCTCAATCAGACTGCCTCCATACTATCAATACGTGGATAAACCTTGTTTAAGCTATTGAGCCCTGTGAAAAGTTTCCCTATGGTTCCTTCAGCTGAATTCTGCTCTCGGTTCATGGACTTCTTCAATCATAAAATACTTACAATTTACTCTCAGTTCCAGCCCACTGCAACCAGGCTAAACATTCCACAACTATCTCCTCTGTTCAGCAGCAGCTATTTTTCCACCTTCAATACTGTAAACCAACAGCTTGTTTCACAGATTATTAATTTCTCAAGGGCAACTTCATGTCAATTAGGCCCTTTTCCTACGCAGCAGGTGAAAGCCTGTTCTCCATTTATCTGTCCTCTTATCACCAAGGTTATCAAAGCTTCACTTAGCTCAGGAATGGTCCCAGCTTCTTTGAAACTGGCAGCTATTACTCCAGTTCTCAAGAAGCCTGGCTTAGATCCTGAGAACCTCGCAAATTATAGGTCCATCTCTAATCTCCCTTTCCTTGCTAAACTGTTGGAGCAAACAGTAGCTGCTCAGTTAACAGAACACATTCAATCATGTGATCTGTTTGAGGTCTTCCAATCAGGTTTAAGGAGGAATCACAGCACTGAAACTGCTCTTGTTAGGGTTGTCAATGACTTGCTGATGTCAGCTGACCAAGGACTGCTGAGTCTTCTTGTACTGTTGGACCTTACTGCAGACTTTGATACAGTGTGTCATATACAGATACAGGTTGGCGTAACTGGTACTGCATTAGTTTGGTTTCAATCGTATCTTTCTGGTAGGCAGCAGTTTGTTTCAATGGGAAGTCTTCGATCTAACACATGCTCCTTGTCACATGGTGTCCCCCAGGGCTCTGATTTTGGGCCCCTGCTTTTTATTTTGTACATCCTTCCTCTTGGTGACATCATTAGACATCATGGGCTGCAGTTTCACTGTTTTGCTGATGATGTCCAGATATATATTTGTACAAAACCTTCCCACAGCTTGCCACCTAGTGCCTTGCTGAAATGCTTAACTGATGTGAGGGCTTGGATGTTGGAGAACTTCCTGAGCCTTAGTAATAAAAAATCTGAAGCCATGATAATTGCTTCTCCTGCAACAGTCAGGAGGCTTAGTGACACTACTGTTTGTATCCCTGGTTTTGTTGTCTCTACCTCAACACTAGTGAGAAATCTCTGAGTAATGTTTGATTCTACATTATCGTTTGACTCACGTATTAACGACACATGTAGGACAGCCTTCTACCATCTTAAAAATATCTCTATGATTCGCCCTTTTCTCTCTCTCACTGCTGCCGAGACCATAGTCCATGCATTTGTTACTTCCAGACTTGACTACTGCAATGCTCTGTTGTGTGGCCTCCCTGCTTGGGCTTTGAGCAGGTTGCAGTATGTGCAGAACTCTGCTGCTAGGGTGCTGACCCATACAAGATCTTGGGAGCATATTACTCCAGTCCTAAGTCTTCTTCATTGGCTTCCAGTGAAGTACCGAATACAAATTGCTTGTGTTGGTGTTTAAATCCTTGCATGACCTTGCCCCTTCTTACCTAAGTAGCCTACTGCAACCATACTCTCCAGTGCGTACTCTTCGGTCCTCAAGCCTCCATTTGCTTGAGGTCCCACATTTTAAGCTAAGCACCATTGGAAATAGAGCATTTTGTGTTGCGGGTCCAAAGCTGTGGAATAGTCTTCCTGACAAACTGCGAGCTTGTTCATCTGTAGATGTTTTTAAAACCAGACTAAAAACTCATTTTTTTAAACTAACATATGGATGATACTATGTATATGTCTCTATGGTCATTTTATGTTTGTATGTGCATTTACCTTTTATTGACTTTTTTTTTTACTTTTTATTTTCATTTTTTATTTTTATTTTTATTATCTATTGTACAGTGTTCTTGGGTCACTTGAAAGGCGCTTTCTAATAAAAATTTATTATTATTATTATTATTATTATTATGATGGTTTTGTCATTCTGCACGGTGCAGAGACTACTCAGCACAGTCCTTGGTGTTTGAACACTTGGGAAAACACATCATCATCGGTTGCTCTTGTTGACCATTATCCTCAGACTTTGAATCTCCACTAACAGGATCCCTTTTAGTTCTGCTATTTGACACACTACCAGTTTATTAATTTGTGTACCGGATGCATTAATCAGAGCAACAGAGAAAATTGTAGTGTTTTACATTTTTCCCTATTTCAGTATTTTAACCATGTGAAATGTACATACACTGAACAGAAACTAATATATATGGCAACAACCCATAGGAAACAGATGTTGGTAGGTGGATTGGTGACTCAAAAGTGTCCGTAGGTGTGAGTGTGTGAGAGAATGTGTGAGTGTGTGTCACCCTGTGAAGGACTGGCACCCCCCTCCAGGGTGTGTTACCGCCTTGCACTCAGTGATTCCGGGTAGGCTTGAGCCTTCTCTACATTAGCCCAAATTTGTTGCATTAGGTCCCGCTGTCGCTGGATAGTCTTATATGACATCTGCTCAGGGTCCGGTGGCCGACTCAAAAGCCTCTCTAAAGGACCTTTGAGCTTTCTGCCCATTGCTACCTCTGCAGGGGTGAAACCAGTGCTCTCCTGCCATGCACTGTTGATAGCAAAACGGAACTCAGAGAGCCACTGGTCCCACAGGTGATGCTTATCACATACGTACGTGGCAGTCATTGTATTGACTTTCCGATTAATGCGTTCGGTGAGGTTGGTCTGAGGATGTATGCGGTGGTAAGTTTCTGGATGACACCCAATTGCCGGCAGGTCTCATGGATCAGGTGGGAGGTGAATTGAGCACCACGATCGGATACAAGATAAGCCGGTGTACCCCACCGTGTGAAAATTTCTGTGACAAGAATATGGGCTATCTGGGGTGACCTAGCCGTCCGGAGAGGGAACATTTCTACCCACTTGCTGCAGTAATCCACCAATACAAGGTGGATTCTCTTCTACTACGTGGGCTCTTCGGCAGCAGACCCATGAGACCAATGCCCAACATATACCCAGGCTCCACAACAGGGGTAGACTGCAGCAGGCCAGACAGCTTAGTTATGCGTGGCTTATACTTTTGGCACATCTCACATCCCCTACAGTGTGCCCAAACATCCTTCCTGATAGAAGGCCAGTATGCCACTTCCAGCAACTTCAGCAAAGTCTTCATCTGCCCCAGATGCCTGCCAGTCCCTCATGTTGCCTGGGTACCTCCCTGAACAATACACCATTTCTGCAGACAAAATGAATCTGATCCTCCTTAGTCTTTAAATCTTAAGCCATTTGACGGAGTGGCTCTAGGGTATCGTCTTCCTTCTGTGCCTTAGCCAACTCAGACCACTCTATCGGGAGGTCATCCACCACGGTACCAGCCACCTTAAATGTAGCCATGACACCCTCTGCTTGCTGTGAGGATATGCGGGAGAGAGTGTCGGGCACAATGTTACACTTGCCTTTGCGATATCTGACAGAATATTCAAATCCATGTTGCCGAATAGCCCACCTGATTAACCTTGAAGAAGGCTTTGGGTGGTTGAAGACCCAGGTGAGTGCAGCATGGTCTTTAAACTCCAGGAAGTGTTGTCCCTCCAGACAGACTCGCCATTTCGCCACTGCCCAAACCACTGCTAGACACTCTTTCTCAGAGGTGGAATAGTTCTGCTCTGCCCCCCGCAGGAGTCTTGAGGCATGAGCGATGACATGCTCCTGTCCATTAATTTCTCACTGGCATCAGTCTGGAGCTGGAAAGGTTGACTGAAGTGAGCTGGAACCAGGACCGATGCAGTGATTAGAGCCTGTTTGATGTCATCAAAAGTGTTGTGGCACATTCTATATATTTATATATATATATATATATATATATATATAGAGAGAGAGAGAGAGAGAGAGAGAGAGAGAGAGAGAGAGAACACGCATGAACATAAATAAAATATAAACAGGTTTAAAGTTGCAGTCAGTCCCTCTGTGACTGGGGATGGAGTTGGGGGTTAGGCGTCTTGCTCAAGGGCACTTCAGCTGTGGATGTTGAGGGAGGAGACCGTACTGGCCACAGCTGCCCTGATTTACACTGACACCTAGTGGCTGGGTTGTGTCAGGGATTCTGTACCGATCCTGTTTAATCAAGATCGCCCCCATGTGGAGGACTGGGTCATTTAGGGATGACAGAGCCATGATAAACACACTCTCACACACACACACACTTCAAAAAGTTAGAGTCCCCTCACACACAGACTCAGGCTGTTGGTCTCCTGACAGCAGTAGAGTCAGGCCATCTACAGTTTACATACAGTGTAGCTCAGCTCTGTTCATCTACTCGGACTGGTCTACTCTCCCAACATCCGAACTCTGGCCATGACCCTTGTGTCTGAAGGGTGATGAACTCAGAGACACCCACAGAATGAAGCTTTAGTTTGCCATTTCAGATATTTATTACTTATTACTTTCTCCTGTTGGATGTTCTGTGGGCAGGGCTAAATGTGATTAATGTGATGTTAAGTCTGACACAGAGCCAATCAGATTTAGTAATCCATGGGTTGCAGCTGATGTCACAGTGTAGTGTACAAATGTTTTCTTTAACGATACCAAGTAGCTGCATTAAAAGAATACCACTTTCCTCATGTATAGACTCAGTATTTGGTTTTTCTTTTGGAATGAAAAAGAAAACACATTCCGTATGAATTATAAAGTGAGCTTTATTTTTATTCACATTATAAACAATTGTTGCTTTACTCATATAACAGTCACAAACCATCGCCCCTCTCAGGACTCTCTGTTGTACTGATGTCATTCACTTTCTGTCGGGCTGAACAATCAGAAGGTGTATGGTTTTTTAAAACGCTAATAATACTGAATTTCAGAAATGGAACAAAGCACAACCAGTGTTACATAGTGAGCTTCTGCACTAAACTGCAATTACATATTTTCAGCAGAGGTGGAGCCAACTCCCCAAATAACAATCACTTCCTTACACTATTCTCTCAGGACTCTCCACCGTAGGTTTATACTATCTCTCACAGATTTAGTGTTCTGTAGCGTTTAAAAATCAGAATCTATTTTTAATATTGACCACTACATCATTCAGTAGAAGATTAAAGATAAACACTTCTGCTTTAACTAAGAACTGGACTCATTACGCAGATCATTTAGAAACTGATTTAGAACTATTTAGACATCTTAACAATGTGAAGTCTTGATGGACCGATGCGGGTCATAAATGCTCGCTCCAGTGAATGAGGAAAAACAGAAATAAATGGCACCATCCCATAAACCCTAGAAAACCGCTGGTGAGAGCTGTACGCTGTGGGGTGAAGGACATTGCGCAGTTCATTAGATCAAACAAAGTGAAACTAAGCTGTGTGAGCTTCAGCTCCAGGATTTACTAAACGTTGCCGAATTACACAATTACAATATCGACACTGTCCAATTAAAAACACGTATCTCCAAAATAGTAATTTTACCAGAGAAAGGAAAAACCTTCTTAACGTTCAATGGAAGTGAATGCAAAAATATTTTATTGAGAGTAATTTTGGAGTGTTTCTATTGGTTCATTCATCATGACATTTAAAGAACAGCTGCTGTGTAAACTACACATCAACAAACACGGAGATAAAGACTTTTATTTGGACAGCAACGATACACTATTTAAATTTGATCCAGCAAAAGTTTTCAAGCAGCCACACATTTTATCTTAGATTTAATCTAGGATTTGTTGTAGATACATGTTGAATATATTAAAGTTTGTTACTGGCTCATTCTAACCATGTGGTTAGTGCAGTACGTATATTTGATTATTAACTACCTTAAAAAGCCATCTCTGGGTCAAAAGACATTACAGCTCAAGCTAAACTAACCTGCGATATCTGACCTGAACAGTGTGAGTGCAGCTCTAAGTGGACACTATCACTGTCCAGTGAGTGCAGGTATGTGTCTGATCTACGGGTCGAGGACGAGAGCCTCCAGATTGTTGTTGAACATGACCCTGCCGTCTTCCTCCCTGCTGCACTCCGGGTGTTTGAGCAGCTGCAGAACTCCTGCCTTCAGCTCTGGAGAGGCGTTCTTACTGAAGTCCCTGATCAATGTGAGGAAGTCCAGCAGCAGTTCTCCTCGCTCGTCCCCTGGAGAGAAGCACTCGCTGATGTCCATCTGAGACGGAAAGGTGTATTTAGTGTACGGGATTCCTCTGGCGTCCAGGAACTTTCTGATGTCTCCCGTGGTGACGCATTGGCTGATGTCTGTGTTACAGAGTTCCTGTTTGTATGTTCTCCACAGTCGAGACCAACCACTGTCTCCTGTAGGGGGCACAATAATGGAGTTAAAGGCTTTGTACAGGATCTACACTACACAGATCACTTCTGTAATTCTGTTCCTCAGCGCTCAGGACCCCCACAGAGCAGGTGTGATGTGGTGGTGGATCATTCTCAGCGCTGCAGTGACACTGACGTGGTGGTGGTGTGTTAGTGTGTGTTGTGCTGGTGCGAGTGGATCAGACACAGCAGTGCTGCTGGAGTTTTTAAACCCTGTGTCCACTCTCTGTCCACTCTGTGAGACACTCCTCCCTCGTTGGTCCACCTTGTAGATGTAAAGTCAGAAACAGTAGCTCATCTGTCGCTGCACAGTGTGTGTCACTCGTCCTCTAGTCCTTCATCAGTGATACAGGACGCTGTCGGCTGGATGTTTTTGGTCGGTGGACTATTCTAAGTCCAGCAGTGACACTGAGGGGTTTAAAAACTCCAGCAGCACTGCTGTGTCTGATCCATGTTAGTGTCACTGCAGTGCTGATCTACACAGATCCAGAGCTACACTCAGTTTCCTGCCAGTTTTACCTGAGACCAGAACGATGAGCATTTTTCCGTCCTTGTTCAGCAAACTCCGGAAAAACGTAACTGTAGCTTCAGGATCATTCACAAAGTACAGCATCTGGTCAGAGAGGAGACAACAGAAACAGTTCATTACATAACAGATATGACTGCCTGGGTCTGTCTAGAGCAGAGGAAGAGTGGGGGCCATCCCTCCCTCCCACAGAGAGAGAGAGAGAGAGAGAGAGAGACAGACAGACCAATCATGCCCTCTAGGACTGCCTTGGACACCTTGATCAATGTCTTCATTGCAGGCTACAAGTGTATATACCCAATGTTTGTTGTTAGACTCTAGTTATAAGGCAATTGCCAGTTGTTTGCTGTGGTATCTCTGGTGGTTGCTAGATTATTGCTACGTACAGGGGTTGGACAATGAAACTGAAACATCTGTCATTGTAGTGTGGGAGATTTCATGGCTAAATTGGAGCAGCCTGGTGGACAATCTTCATTAATTGCACATAAGACCATGTGCATCCAATGGTTCAAACATTGTGTCCTGAAGGCGGTGCCGTGTATCAGGACGACAATGCACCAATACACACAGCGAGACTGGTGAAAGATTGGTTTGATGAACATGAAAGTGAAGCTGAACATCTCCCATGGCCTGCACAGTCATCAGATCTAAATATTATTGAGCCACTTTGGGATGTTTTGGAGGAGCGAGTCAGGAAACGTTTTACTCCACCAGCATCACGTAGAGACCTGGCCACTATCCTGCAAGAAGAATGGCTTCAAATCCCTCTGACCACTGTGCAGGACTTGTGTATGTCATTCCCAAGACAAACTGACGCTGTATTGGCCGCAAAAGGAGGCCCTATACCGTACTAATAAATTATTGTGGTCTAAAACCAGGTGTTTCACTTTCATTGTCCAACCCCTGTATGATAAACTCAGAGTGGGTTGGACAACACCAGTGGGAACATTTGTTTCTAGTTTTTGACTCTGACTTTAAGATTCATTTGTATACACTTAAAATGAAAAACAGAACACTGCCTGGTCCAGAAACTGTGGTCATCACTTTGAGGCTCTGAGGCCTCCTTCATGCTCTGGGTGGGATTGAATTTTTGCTGGAGTTAAACTATAGCTTTTTTAGAACTATAGTTTCTACTAGAGATAAAATTAAAATAAAACTACTGTTCTGTCTGGACCCTGCTTGAGGGGCCCAAGACTGTTTAAGAAAACCATGAGAGTCTGACGCCTGCAGAGTCATTTCAAAACCCGAGTCATTTTCCTTTTTAGCCTTGAAAAAGGCTAAAAGAGAAAAAGTGTGAAGTGAAGCGAAGGTGTGTGAAAAGAGGAAGCCAAAAGTTTGAAGCCTTTCTCATTTGGCGCCACTGGCTTTTTAACCAGAATTTAGAAAACCTGCCTTGAAACCCTGATTGGAGCCTCTCTTGCTCCTGATTGGCTGTTTCCTGTATCTTGGTAGTGACATCACATAAAATTTATGTTCCTTGACAAGACAAAGACGATTCCTGTTGAATGACCATCCAAGATTTCTGAATCATACTTTTGCGATATAAAAGATTGAATGTCAACACAAAACAATATCATTCAGACAAACCATGTTTCATAATTCTTAACCAGATAACACACACAGTCATGTGCATAAGTTCATTTACAAATTTGACTTTAAACACATGTAAATTAAATCCCACGCATTTTGATTGTCCAAATGGAATTAATTTCAAACAGTTGAACACATATGTAACTTCAAATTGTTTTAAACCAATGGGAATCAAGGTTTAATTATATAGTTTGAGAAGTTCTTCATTAGGCAGTTTTATACAGAGCATAAACTGATCCTCAGGATTGTCTCCCAAAAGATTCTTCTCTTGACTCTGTGTGGCCTTGGGTCATAAAAAAGGACCCTGGAGAGTGGTTTTTATGACTCTGCTCTGTGTTATCTCAAATTCCATCTGCTGGTGCCAGGAGGGGATGTCTTTGAAACCAGCTAAAATTTACTTTTTTAAGGGTTTTAAAATCAAATCTTAGAAAGTCAAATTTCTTATTAGAAATTAATACACATTCATCATATCACACTACAGTATAAACCTGAATCAAGTGAATGAAATCCATCTTTTTATTCGTGTTCCTCTGTTTCCAGTTCTCCTCGAACTCAGACGCTGTCATCTTATTACACCTTAAGGCGATGTGATCCAGGTCTGGAGTCTTGGACACTAAATCTAAACACAGTGGAATACTGTTAAAATACAGTTTAAATACAGTTCAGATCATTTGAAATACAGGGTCATACAGTGAACTAAATTAAATAAAATGTACAGTGAACTACATTTTGTGCTGCATGTTGTTTTTATTTAAACATCTCATTCAGCCTCTAATATCAGAACCACCTTTCATTCATTCATTAATTATCTTTAACCCTTATCCAGTCCAGGGCGGCGATGGATCCAGAGCCTACCTGGAATCATTGGGCGTAAGGCAGGAACACTCCCTGGAGGAGGTGCCATTCCTTCACATGGCAACACACTCTATAAGAACCATCTGTACTATTGAAAGTTACATCACTACATTCTTGTTATAATATTACACTCTTTTGTATAGTTCTGTTTCACTCATTTCTCTAGTTTGTCTCTCTGTTTCCATGGTTACATGTATTTTCATGTATAATCCACAGACTGAACACATCACCTGTGAAAACCTGGAATTCTTCAATCCTCTCTACCTTTATATCTGTAAACCATGTCTCCACTGGGCTCCACCACCTCGTTGTCCACTTTGGCGCCTGGATACAGCAGGTGCAGCTGGCCAAGCATTTCCAGGTCCATCTCCCCTGAGGATGGTATGAAACATGAGGGTGGACATTATTATGATGGTGTGCTTTTGTGAAGTGTAATATGAGGACTAAAGAATCGTGCAGAATAACAAAATAAACTTCTTACGAACAAACACCTGACACCATTCACTTAATCAATTTGAACCAAATCAATATATTTCTGAGAACATTTGTTGTTTTTTTTATTTTTATTTTTTTTTTAACTTGGTTACATCCCCCACCAAAAATACTATCATAAGAGTTAAGGCATTAAATTATAAGAGTTTTAATAACAATCATTTTATAACACCGTTAGCGCCTGTGTTTGGTGTTTCCCTCTAACATCCAAAAAAAAAAAAAAAAATGATCTATCTCTTTTTGAGGCGTTTGGGTAGTGTGTGTGTGTGGGGGGCTCTGCTTGGTGAACAGACAGAAATTGTACTATACCATATTGAAAACTACAGGCATTAGTAAAAGCAGGTCACAGATGTTTTATTAAGAACCAGAAGTGTGTTCCACTGTGGAGAAAAGAGAGAGTGTTTCCCCTTTAATAGAAACAACTGGACTGTAATGTCAGATATCAGCAAATTAAACACCTGCCATTAATCACCCATCACTCCACAAACTGAGGAGATTAATGGTGATTCATGTTTTAATCACTGAGTAAAATAATGTGTATAAAGCCCTGCTCTGGTGGCATTGGTTTTCCCTGTGGAAGTGGGGTAATGTAATAGTTGCTGGAGTATCTCTGTGATTTTAGTCCTGTCTGAAAAGAGGTGTTCAAATCCAGACTTAGATCCATTTTTACAAAACCCAACCTGTATGACTATACCTGGCCTGTCAGGTGCATTAGCAGGTGCAGCTAGTGTCACACCACTGGTTGTTTTAAAAACCCTGCCTGGACCTAGACCAAAGATCCAGATTCGAAGACCTCTGGCCAATTTCAGAGCCGTTGAGGTACGTGGAGAAACTCAGATGCTGTACGACTCCACAACCAAATCCACACAAGATCACTGAGAGGAGGGCACTTCTGGCAGCTGTAGGGTAGTTTAGTGCCCAACCATAGAATATGAATTATTAAGGAGTTTCCTACTCATTAATTCACTGCCATTATGCGGTTTATAACAGCAGTTATAATAACTGTGACGGATCCCTCCCTGTGACGGAGGGAGGGAGTGAAATTTTCTGTCCATCTTCTGTTATGAAGGACTAGAACATAACATCATTAAAGGCTGGTTATTTCCAGTTGGTGGGCTGTTCTCAGAACACTAGTGACAGTCTAAAAACTCCAGTAGCACTGCTGTGTCTGATCCACACTGTGTTACTTCAATGCAATGGAGTAGCGGCTCTCATCTGTTATTTACACTGAGATTTCTAATATATTATTAATCAGAAATATTACAAACGTCCTGTTGTAAAATGTCATTATCCCCACCTCACCACAGAAAACTGGGGCTCATCACACTTCTAACAGTTGTTATTAAGGACTAATGAGAGTTACTGGGACCTACCTGCTCCACTTCCCACTCCCATCACATTTAAAGTGTCCTTTTCAGCTCCAATGCTGCAGAGAGAGAGAGAGACATTATTCAGAACCATTTCTGATCAACATTAACATCTATATAAGTACCGTCTGATCTTCTGTCGTATTATAATTCAGCATCAAACTATTAAAATAATAATTGTGATTAATGGCATCATTTCCTGTAGTTAATGGTGATTAATGAAGGTGGTTGTTTCTGCTGATGTCTGATCCTAAAGTCTCAATGTTCCTCTTTAAAATCGGATTAATCAGGATTAATTACTGTCACTTTCAACCTGACAATTCTGTTTCTTAATGAAACGTCTGTGACACTTTCTCTGTTTAGGTCTCTGTTCAGTTCTCTCTGTCTAGGTTTGTCTTTCTATCTCTATCTCTAGGTTTCATCTGTTTAAGCTCTCTCTGTTTAAATCTCTGTTTAGCTCTATCTGTCTAGGTTTGTCTGTCCAGTTCCCTGTCAGTCGAGTTCCCTCTCTATCTGTCTAAGCCCCTCTATCCAGATAATCCTGTCCAAGTCTCTCTGTCAGTCTTTCTTTGTTTATATATTCTGTCTGTTATGTTAGTCTCTCTGTTTTGTTATCTTTTGTTTAAATAAAGTCACTGTGTTATAGCAAATGCGTCTGCCTCTGTCAGTCTGCCTCGGTCCTGACAGAATGTCCAACCCTAAAATGCTATTTTGCAATCCTTCATGGGAGTACCCATTGAATTTGAATCCCAACTGTGAGGGTTTTTTTATTGCAGTGCAGACATCCATCCATCGATCCATTATCCACCGCTTATCCGGGTCTGGGTCGTGGGGGAAGCAGTCAGAGCAAAATAACCCAGACCTCCTTCTCCCCAGCCACTGCCTCCAGCTCCTCCGGGGGTATACCGAGGCGTTCCCTCGAGACATGTAGTCTCTCCAGCGTGTTCTTGGTCTGCCCCGGGGCCTCCTCCCCATTGGACATGCCCGGAACACCTCACCAGGAAGGCGTCCAGGAGGCATCCGGACCAGATGCCTGAACCACCTCAACTGGCTCCTCTCGACGTGGAGGAGCAGCGGCTCCACTCCGAGTCCCTCTCGGATGTCCGAGCTCCTAACCCTGTCTCTAAGGGAGAGTTCAAATACCCTGCGGAGAAAACTCCTCCTTGGATCACTACCTTAACATGGTGGAGGGGTTTGCGTGCCTGCATGAGCCTAGGAGCAATAGCCCCTAGTAAGGTCTCCCAAGGCAAATTGGTCCTAGGTGATAGGCCAGACAAAGAGTGATCCATAAAGACAAGGATGAATAACACAACAACACGGACACAGCCTCCCTTACCCGGAGTAGGGTTACCGGGGCCTAACCTTGGAGCCAGGCCTGGGGGAGGGGCTCCTTGGCGAGTGCCTGGTGGCCGGACTTTCACTCATGGGGTCCGGCCGGGCTTAGCCCGAAGGAGTTACATGGGTCCACTCTCCCATGGGCCCACCACCTGTGGGAGAGGTAGTAATCCAGGTCTGGTGCATTGTGAATCGGGTGGCGGTCGGGGTCGGGGGCCCTGGCGTTCTGAACCTCGGTTACTGAAACTGGCTTTTGCAGTGCAGACTCTATTTTCAATTTTTAACCTGTCCTGCTCCTCCTGATATTATCCAGGTCATGTTTGTTATATCTCTCCTCAGAGGAGAGGCGTTTCAGTGGGCAGAGTAATTACTGAACGAAAAGGTCCTGGATCTTACTGTGGAGACATTATGTGAACTTTTAAAAGCAAGATTCTCCCTGGCTGCTCCAGAGGACGTTTCTGCAGGAACCCCTGCTCCTGAGGAATACACCCTCAGGTCCGGGGACATTTTTGGTGGGGTGTTGAGGGCTGGTGCAGTTAGCCTCAAACCTCAAGGAGGTGAGGTTAACAGGGGCGACTTCAGGAAGTTCCACAAGAGGGCGCCCACCAGACCTCCTAAGCCCTCTACAGCTTCAGCACATGCCCTGTGAGAAGCACAAGCCCCTGTCAACCCTGTTGACATCGTTGCAGGGTCCCCTGTCTCCGGGGATATCTCTGCAGGGCCTCCTGTCTCAGAGGGTATCTCCACAGGGTCTCCTCTTCCTGTGAAGGTGGCCAACCAGGCTGCTCCTGTCCCTGTGAAGGCGGCACCCTTCGCTCCTGTCTATTTGAAGGCGGCGAATCCAGCCGCTTCTGTTCCCCTGATGGCAGCGACCTCTGCTGCTTCTGTTCCCGTGATGGCAGCTTCCTCAGCCGCTTCTGTTCCTGAGATGGCGGCTTCCTTAGCCGCTCCTGTCCCTGAGATGGTGGCTTCCTCAGCCGCTTCTGTCCCTGAGATGGTGGCATCCTCAGCTGATCCTGTTCCTGCGATGATGGCATCCTCAGTCACTCCTGTTCCTGCGATGGTGGCTTCCTCAGCCGCTCCTGTTCCTGCACCGGTGGCTTCCTCAGATGTATATGTTCCTGCACCGGTGGCTTCCTCAGATGTATATGTTCCTGCACTGGCGGCTTCTGTTCCTGTGACTGTGGCTTCAGCCGCTTCTGTTCTTGTGACTGTGGCTTTGGCCGCTTCTGCCCCTGTGACTGTGGCCTCGGCCATTTCAGTTCGTGTGTGTAGGTTGGCCCCAAAGACTTCGGGGCCAATCCCTAGAGCTGTGCCCAAGCTGGCTTCTCTGACATCCCCACAGATGTTTGCCAGTCCTGGGCACCCTCAGTTGTTTTGGTTCCCCTGTCATTCCCCGCCCTGGTTCCTGTTTCTGTCCATTTCCCAGTACCTGTATCTGCCTTTTTCTCTTTCCCAGTCGCTATCACCGTGTTTGTGTCAGTTCCTGTGAACGTCCTGGTCCCTGTTCCCATGCCAATTCCTGTCCAGTGTCTTGTCTCCAGTCCAGTCCCCATTTCGACCCTCTGTCCTGTCTCGAGTCCAGTCCCAGTACCCAGCCTCAGTTTCGTCACCTGTCCTGTCTCAAATCCAGTCCCCTGTCCATTCCCAATACTTAGTCCCATCACCTGCCTTGTCTTCATTCCAGTCCTGTTTATAATCATGTCCAGTCTAAGTCCCCATCCAGTGTCCCGTCCAATGTCCAGCACCCTGTCCCGTCCCCTGTCCAGTCACATGCTCCTGTCCAGTCTTCTGTCTCTAATCCTGTTCAGTCCAATGTCCAGCAACCTATATTGTCCTCTGTCCAGTCACGTGTGCCTACTCCTGCCCTGTCTCCAGTCCAGTCTCTGGTTCTGTCCTCTGTCTAGTTTCAGTCTGTTTAGCTTTCTCTGTCTAGGTTTGTCTTTCTATCTCTATCCCTAGGTTTAGTCTGTTTAATCTCTCTCTGTTAAGATGTCTGTTTAGCTCTATCTGTCTAGGTGTTTCTGTCCAGTTCCCTCTCTATCTGTCTAAGCACCTCTTTCCAGGTCATCCTGTCCAAGTCTCTCTGTGTCAGTCTTTCTTTGTTTATGTATTCTGTCTGTCTCTTTCTGTTTTGTTATCTTGAGTTTAAATAAAGTCACTGTGTTACAGCAAGTGCGTCCGCCTCTGTCAGTCTGCCTAGGTCCTGACAGGTCCAAACCCCACGAGCCCCACAGCAGTGTTCTCCCCCTGTGTAAACAGCCCTGTTCAGAACACCCGCTTTCAGCACCTGTTCCTTTAAATGATAATGAGCCGCGCGCTGTTCACCCCGACCTGAGGGAGTAAACAAGACCATTTGGGGACAGTGGTTTGATCCTTGATCTCATGCGGCTGTAAAAATGACAGATTCCACCTTTAACAGTGATTACCCCGACCATGTGTTGATCCACTGTGTGATCAGTTCACATGGTTAACAATTGTAAGACCCAGAGTCCAGAAGTGCGTGTGTCCTCTGACCCCGAGGCTTGTCTTACCTGGACAGGATTTCTGGGAGAGTTTTCTGGATGAATTCTCTCATACACTGGTGCTCAGACGAACACTCCAGGAACAGTTGGAAAGCCTGGAGGTATCTGGGGTAATCCTCCACCAGACATCGTAAAGGAGCCGCCATCGTCTGGAACACAACATTTGGACTCAAATCACACACACGAGTGGACCATCACAGAGGCTGTGGAGCAGTGGAACTGTGTTCTTCAGACTAAACGGGGACCCACCCAGTACCGTAATGGGAACTAATCACCATCCCACACCAGCCCCTGACTCTGCTGGGAACTCCGGTAAAGTTGGTTTCATATTCAGATTTCTTTCTTCAATAGCTCTCAAACAGTGCATGCAAATGAGTTAATACTTGCAAAGTATTGTTTTTAGGGTCCAAGAAAAACAGCGACAACAAGTTTATGTCAGAAATGTTTACCATTTAAAAAACACAAAATATATTGTTTTCTATGGGCTGCTGCCATCTCCGTGACAGCTAAGGGACAGTTTACAAACTACACTACACAGTAAAGACGAAGGTGACGAACCACGAACATGACACACACTACATCTCTTACGTTGATAAATTTAACCATTGCTGGCCCATAGTGATGAGTTTTTGAGAATACATTTCAGTAGTATTTGATCCTTTGATGATATTGTTTCTAAACAAGTTGTATTTAATCAAGTGCCCACTTGACCCACATAACATACAACAAGGAGGGGGAGGGGGGCATTTATATGGATACACCTTAATAAGCATACCATTCTTTTTCTTATGAAGTTCCATTTTGGATCCAACTTTTGTTTTTTAATGGGAAGAGGGTCATGTGACACATCAAACTTATTGGGCTGACTTCAAAATGGCCGCCATGTTGTAAAGTATTTATATGGATACACCGCCAAAGTGTATCCATATAAATGGCCCACCCTGTACACCTCTTATATTGGTCAACTTAACAATTACTGGCCCATGGTGATGAGTCTTTGAGGAAAAAAAATTTCAGTAGTATTTTATCATTTGATGATATTGTTTCTAAACAAGTTGAATTTAATTAAGTACAACCCTCATGACATACTACAGATCTAATTTTGGTCAATTTAACCATTACTTACCTGTGGTGAAACATTTTTCTTTAAAAATGTCAACAGTTTTTGAATTTTTGAAGACATTGTTTCTAAACAAGTTGTATTTGATCAAGTGTAACCCACATGACATACTACAGATCTTATTTTGGTCAATTTAACCATTACTAGCCCACGGTGATGCATTTTTGAGAATAACCTTCAACTGATTTTGAATGTCTAATGAAATTGCTCCAAAAGAACATGTAGCTGTTTGAATGAAGTTGAACAAAAGGTTGGTGTATCAACAGGAAAGCAGATGCTACCTTATTTAATGCATAAGATCAGACGTGTTGCCACTTGTTTTGGACAGTGTCCTAGGTCCACGATGGCCCTTTACAGACACAGTTGCTTTATGCTCACACTTTGTTATTTTGAAATCCAAAAACAAGACAGGTATTCTTCCAGAGTATTCCTCTGCAGTCTCAGCCTTGTTTATGACACAGCACACAAAACCAATGGACATATTTTGCAGGGATGATAATATTAAGGCAATTCAAATGAAACCAGCGCTGACATCTTTCAGTTGACACTGTAATTGGTTATTGCTCATTTTTCCTAGGCATTTGTAAAGGCATGGCATGTAGTTGCTAAAGCTTTAGAAGGTGGCTGCTATGGTGTATCAGCAAACATATGGCCAAAAACATATTGTATGTGTTTTAACATTGTACCTAATAAACAAACACAGCAAATGCTTGTGAGAATATATTTAGTTTAGTTCTTGTACTTTAAAACACACACACACACACACACTGTTCCACAGCCCAGTGCTCAGGTGGAATGTTGGTATTGGGCATGGTGATGGTGTGCTGAGGCATGTGTAATATTTATATACACACACAGACACACGCCATATTCCTGTAATCCACATTAAAACCAAACACAGATCCACAAAGAAACATTAGTACAGCAGACATTTTATACAAGCGGCAGAAAGAGAGAGTACACACCAGCTGCAGTCTTCGGTTCTGTGTGTGTGTGAGTGTGAGTGTGTGTGTGTGTGTGAGAGAGAGAGAGAGAGAGAGAGAGAGGAAGACAGATATAGAGAAGACCCACCCACACCCTTAAAGGAACAATTCCCTTCCACAGTCCTCGGTCGGGTTACTGCGTGGTCCTCAGTGGCGACCCCTTGTGGGAGCGGTCGAAATTGCACAATCAACTTTGTTATAGAGCAGTAGTTTCTCAAACCTTTTAGACCAAGCACCACCCATGAGTCTCACCACAGAAACATGAGGCCCCTGGTTCCTCCTCTGCTCCGGGGGAGTCTTGGTTGCATTTCTAATTTTAGATTTAATACAATTATAAGAGAGAATACAAGTAACTACAGGCCTACACTGAATGTTTTAAACACATTTAGACATTTATGAGAATAATAACATTTATGGGAAATAAATGACATATAATTAATATTTAGTTTAATGCCTGTTTAAATGGTCACTGTTTATTTGTAAAAGAGGACAGTCAATGTCTAAGAAATCAATGTCTGGCTCAAGAAATCAATATAAGAAAGTTGCTGAATGCAGTGAGAATAAAGAAAACACCATTGATGGAATTAACCAGAATATAATTAATGATTTAAACTATAGTTTACATTATTAGACCCAGGTCCTCAAAAAAACTACAAGGAGCTAGTGTTATCTGGTAAAAAGAGTTGTGGGGGGGGGGGGGGGCTTCTACAGAAGCCCATTTCCACCACATCAAATAATACAAAAAAGGCACCAATTTTTATTTTTCATTAAATGCAAGATACTATCTCAATATTTTGAGATACTAAGTCAATATATTGAGATATTCTCATTATTTTGTGACAATATCTCATTATTTTAGATAATATCTCAATATATTGACTTAGTATTAAACTTAGTATTAGACTTAGTATTATTTTAGGTGGCGGAAACAGGCTTCCATACACAACAGTCAGCTCTAGGACAATCAATTATTTATAGGTAAGTATTTCATCATCAATATGGCCATTAAATCATAACCCCTTATTCTTTTCTCTCACAGGTTACCAGAAGAAGAATGGACACCCCCTCACATATTTATCTAGAGTCTGTGTGTCAGTCTGTGTTTGGTGATGGGACAGACCTCTCCTCACCACATCACAGCCTCAATCTATAATCAGTAATGAACACATACTAGTTTCAGCTGCAGCACTTTCATGATCAAATATAAATAACAGTAGATCAGAACATACACGGGGTGAACTGTGATATTAGAGTCATATGAACAGAAGGCTGCAATTATTACCACCAGCCACCAGATGTCACTGTTGCCCAATGTCGGATTTCAATGCCCCAAAGACTCTAATCTTCATCAGCGCAATCAGGAATGAGCTCCTAAAGTTTTAATGAGGCCTCGTCCACCCTTTTCCTACCGGTGAGTGTAATGTAACTCAGTTACACACCTGTAGACCTTCAGTTATGAACATTAATCTTACATAAATATTCATTTTTAATTTAAAATACATCTTTAAAATATTATTATGAGCCACTGAAGTTTGTTAATAAATGACCAAGAAATAACGTATTTCACAACAGAACAAATCCTCTTTAATTCTGAGAGAATCAGCCAATTAGGTTTAAGTCCCTCCTACTGAACGGAGCATATGCTTTATGTGCTGGAGTCGGAGAGGGAATTACACTTTAAAAGCGTAAGTAACACTGCTAAGATAAACCATGCATCACTGTTCTATTCTCCAGGAGGAACCACAACTCCATGTCCTCTTTGTATTTGCCGTAGAAGAGCTTTGGCAAACAAAAACAATACTGGAGTTGAAAACCTAACGCCCTCATTACTGCCGCTCCGTTTAATGGAAAAGGAATGAGAGTCTGCTGAGTCCATTGAGTGTAAAGGTTTTTAAGGTACAATACGATAGTGTGTTTTAAGCATTTCATGTTGTACGTAGGAGTAAAGGTAATTATTAATTACTTTAAGTGAATTTCATATGAAAATGGCGGCACGGTGTCGTTAATCCCTGTGCTGAGTGGAAATTCTAAAATGGCGGAAGCTGTTGCTCCTTATGTCCTACCCGGAATCACTGGACGCAAGGCAGAAACATGCACTGGAGGAGGCGCCTGTCCTTCGCAGGGGGGTTGTGTTGGGAGATTGTGTCTCTAAGCATCTTTGCTGTAGTCCCAAGACCTGTTTTCAGACCTGTTTTCAGACCAGATTGCTGAGGGATTGTGATAAAAGACACATCAACACACCCACTCTCATCTACCTGTTCGACAGCATATGCCTTCAAACACATCAGACACTCAGGTCTAAGCATGTACAGTACATACACAGGACAAATGGATGGTTAATGTGCACACACACACAGTGGATTTAAAGCTTGAGAGCACAAACAGCCGTCAAAAGCCTTAAGTCTTAAGCCCTGTAATAGATAACACTATTAAATTGTTATTTAATATATATTTTTTTTTTTACAGGAAGTGGGAGTGTATAATTGGACTTAATCCTTGTAGAGCTTACAGTGAGGGCTAGTGAGGTTAAAAAGTTTGGGCCTGGCCAGTACTTGGATAAGAGACCTCCAAGGAAAGCTGCTGGAGGGGGTGTTGATGGAGCCAAAAGGGGGTGCTCCCTCTGTGGTCTGTTTGAATTCCGATGCCCGAGTGCAGTGCCGGGAAAGCTGTACTGTACAAATGATGCTGTTCTTTGGTTGTGATGTAAAACTGACATCATAAATGACCCCTTTGGGCTGGAAATTGGACTCCAAACACCACAAATCCTTGCAACAGGAAAGGGTGGGGTTAAGAGTTTAAAAGGGGTACAGGCAAAACATTTCTGCCATTGCCATGTGGTTTCTTGGATGTGTAATTATATCAAACCATCCTTGGCCATATCCTCATTCTCCACATCGTCATCCTCATTATGCACCGTCTCAGTCCAAGGCTGTACCTTTCGTCTTAGTTCAGCTTTAGTACAGAACACCTGCCTATACCTATCTGTCTGTATCTGTCCTCCTGTGTTTTAATGGATACACCATCACCATAGCTATCTTCCCTTCTTAATCCTGCACTCCCACAACTACACAATTATTTCACACTGATCATTTATAGAAAAGAGTAGCGGTGAGACCCCAGATATCTGGCAAAATCTGACACGGTGGTCACAGCCGATCTCCTCCTCCATCCCCATTCTCGGTTGGGCTGATAATTCACTCCTCACCTCTTTACTGAACGTAGCTGATGAGTGGTGTTTGGGGCAACTCTCTAATGTCCCCAAGAATGTACAGTAATTTGAGTGTTTAGAAAAGTGCTACATGAGTAGCCCATAAATAATATCATTTTCAATTATTATAAAACTACAGCAATTACTTACAGTGTGGTTTTAACCTAAAAGAGTATATCAGAGACTCACAATTTCCATGGGTACGAGTGAATGTGTGAGTGTGTGTCACCCTGTGAAGGACTGACGCCCCCTCCAGAGTGTGTTCCCACCTTGCACCCAGTGATTCCAGGTAGACTCCGGACCCACCGCTGCCCTGAACTGGGTAAGGGATACACACAATGAATGAACCAATAAAATTACAAAAAAAAAAATTGCCAGAGTTTTCACGGATCAACTTGACTGTGTTTTGTTAGTTGGGAGAGAGGCATATTAACCACGGTGTTACATTACATTGCCTTTTAATTAAACTTCTTAATTATTTGGGAACTGAGGAAACTACGTGTTGACGTTGTGCAATTGGACTTTTTGACCATTCTTTCTTGAAACAAGACTTCAGCTGCTCACCACTGAATAATTCTCCTCTTCGCACCATAGGAGTGTACCATAGGAGACAAATCTGGACTAGAGGCGGGCCAGTCATGCTCTCTTTGAAATATACCAATATACACATCCACATAGTTACTATCTTCATATATGAGACACCCAAGCAGTTAGAACCAAGGCAACTCCATTTCACAGTGTGATGTACAGAGAATGTGGATAAACTACATTTTTAAGTGACACAAAGAAACCTCTTATTATCTCACGGCCACTGTCTCAACTCGTCACTGCATGTTAATAAGAACTAACACAGATAATCACAGATGCTTGTTTTTTATTTCATTTTAAAACATGTTTTTCAACTTTTTCCAGAAATGGAGTTGATAACTTTATGGAAGTTACTGAACAATATTTTGTATTACAGTGAATCATTAAACAATATTGTATTTTAAATTTTAAAATTACTAACTGGGCAAAAATATTAATACGTTATATAACTGAAAAATGACTGTCCTTGTAAGGGTTGCTGAAAAACTATCACGCATTTCACTTCAGGCCTGTTTTAAAGCTTTCCTTGATCTTACTGTGAAAACACCAAAATCTCTTGCTAAAGTGCAGCTCTGTGTAATGATATCAGTGGCAGGCTTTTACAAACATGGGCTAGATACCATCCTATCAGTGTACTGGACAAAATAACATCACTAACAACAACAACATGAAAACAAGTCGTGTAAAATGTCTGGTCTGAAAGCAATTCTCCTCCACTACCATGGCTACTGTAAACTGAAATGAAAAGCCCAAACTCCAGAGGCGTCTCTCAGTGTAAACTGTTGAAAGAATCTGTTTGAAGACTCCCCTTTTTCACACATCTTCAACAGTCTCTAGTTTTGTCAGGGAATTTTGGAGAAATATTTCTCTGTGTTGGGTACTGAGTTTTACAAATGAGTTTGTGAGTGACACTGTGGCGAAGCAGATTCTGAGTTAAAATGGCAGTCATACTGTGTTTCTAGTGAGCGTTCCAAACACCCCATTTTGTTAAAAAGGATCTTGAAACACTTGTGTAGTTATAACAGCAGATTTAGTATGTGTTCGTCGTAAGGTGCTACATTTGTTAAGATGCCATTGTTAGAAAAAATGTAAAAACTTTAAGTACTTTTATATTAATGTTGTACATGTAAGAGTTAAAAGTTGTTTAGTTTGATATTTCTCAGGCACCTTTCCTGTCTGGTCTCATCTTATGTATTAGATACACCTGTATATAGTTATACTACATGAGCTTTAGTGTTTTTGCATTGCTGGGGAAAAGATACATGTTGTATGTGTTTACTATTAACCTGAACTTGGAAATGTGTCTGGTGCAGAGTGCATATGGGACTGAAATTACATTGATTTATCTCTGCCCAGAAGAACACACTGAGGATTTAAAATAGAAGCAGTGTCAAACTGGGCACATTGGTATTTCAGACCATGATATTTGATGGAATACTGTAACAGGAAATTGTACCTCTGTATTATACCTAGTCGTATGTGCCGTGCAAAATAAGTAAGCATGGAGACATTTGTATGTGTTTTGTTTAAAAACGAGCTGAGAGGCATTTGTGAAAGACAGCCACATTTTTCTGCCTCTTCATTCTACCCTGTATTTATAGGTTGTTTAGACCCGTGACATAGAGATGGAGGTGGTGGACTCTACAGTGTGTGGTTCAGTCATGAGAACAGTAAAATAGTGTCTCCTTTTAATGTTGAAGCAGGGGACGAGCTGCTAGAGAGCTCCACTGACCCTGTGGATGCAGCGGTCAGTGAGCCCCTGCAGACTGAGGAGGACTGTGCTGTCCTGACCGGTCAGCAGACTCTGGATCAGTGCAACACCTGAAAACTCACACAACACAAAAGACCCTGCTGGACGGCTGATGATATTTATTCATGTTAAAGAGGAGTGAACAGAGCACCCTCTGGAGCTCAGGAGGACACCGTCTGAAGGCTCCTGGACCTCACAGTGCAATCACAGGGATCACAGACCCGACAGGTGTGGAGTGACATGGAGCAGATGGAGGGCAGATAGCTGTTTTAAAGCAGGTGAGCTGAGGATAACGACAGTCAATCTATCATCACAGTGGTTCTGGACAAGAGGGCAGTCATTAACTCAGAACAGAGAGGAGAGGTGGCATTCAGTTTAGGTTTTTTTACTATAGAGAACATGAATATGTTCAGAGTGTGGTGAGTGACTTGGTGGCAGATCTCAGTACCACATCTGAATCAGAAGGAGAGAATCAGAAATAAGGATAGGAGAGTCCCCTAAAACACTAGCATCCCCCTATACTCTACCATCATCAAAACTGAGTGACCTCATTAGCAAAGAGATGGGAGCACCAATAACTCAGTGTACCACAATTCCCTCTGTCCATGTGTCACGCTGAACTAAAAACTTATAAAATACACAAGTGCAACTGAGCTTGATAGAAATAATCTTAACAAAAACCAAGAAATCCAAACACTATAGAGCATAATAAAAGCACAGAGATAAGGACAGATTGAGAGAACAAAGAAACATTAACAAATTTAAAGCACAAACCGCTGGATCTACTACCTTCATCTAATGGGAAAGGTTAATTACTACAAGCAAGTTTCAGCCAAAACTTAAAGATTGAGACAGCGCCTGAGTTCAAAACATTAACTGGAAGATAATCTGAGAGTTGAGGGCTTTATATAAACAAGTCCTTGCCCCACTAAAACCTCTTAAAACCTGGAGCTGCTGTAGAAAGCAAGTGTCCTCTGATCTAAGAGGACAGGATGGGTCATAACAGACAATGAGGTCCTGCAGGTATTCAGGGGTGAGATCATGCAGGGCTTTTTAAATTTCAATAAAATTACATTATAATCAATGTTAAATATAACTGGAAGCCAGTGCAGGGCTGAAATGACCAGACTTTCTAGTTTTAGTGAGGACCCTGTCTGCAGCGTCTGAACTAGCTGAAGGTTACCAAAGTTTCTCCTGGAATGCCCTGACAGCTGTATATATAATAATCTAACCTTGAAGTAATAAAGGCGTGCAGTAATTTTCCTGTGTCATGTAGGAATAAGACAGTTCTTAACATTGCAATATTTGGAAGATGAAGAAAAGCTGTCCTAGTGAATGTTACCTGTGTGTTTCTCAAATGATGGATATGGATTGACTGTGACCTGCTGACCCAGGTGGTACACAGTAATTAGTCAGAGTATAGAAAAAGGAAATGACAAACATCCCGTATTTTACATCTTTTACTCAGTCATGAATCTTTTTCAATCTCTGTTTATCACCTGATTTGACTGAAATATACAACAGCTTATCATCAGTCGAACAGTGGAAACTGATGCTGTTTAATTTACAACAGGGCCCAGTGTCAGCAAGTGTAATGTGAATAATATCAGGTCCTAAAACAGAACCTTGTGGAACTTTATATTTCACTTTAATATGATTGGATGGTACATTGTTTACCTTTTCGAACAGATATCAGTGGGTTAGTTAAGAAGTGTTTAAGCCAGGACAGAGTTGTTTCTGTGATTCCAGCCATGCTTTCTTTCTTTTTTTTCTAAGAGGAGTGTGTGGTCTGTGGTATCAGGAGACACTCTTAGATAGAGTAGATCCAACAAAGATACACAGCCTTGATCAGAAGGAAGAAAAACATCATTTGTTACTTTAACAAGTGCTGTCACTGTGCTATGAAGGGTTCTGGATCCATATTGGAATTTTTCATAAGTTTGATTTAATACGTAGATATCAGCAGAGCTTTTGGGACACACTTTTTTTTTTTTTTTTCTAAAACCTTGGATGTAAAGGACAGGTAAAAAATTTTCTTAATCAAATTATTTTATAATTATTTAATCATAAAACTTTGGGTATGTGACCCAGGTGAAGTGAACTTTTTACTGTTGTTTAGAGGTGTGATTATAACTGGTAGGACTGATTAAGTTGAGTAAGTTTGCTTGGATTGTGTTGAGTACGCAGGTTGTAAAACTGAATTAAGTTTTTTTTTTTTTTCTTCCTGCTGTATCTGTTGAAGCACAGAGAATGCCTCTAGTCTTTCTTCCATAACTATGTTTTGTGCTGTATCAGCCACATCAGGTTGAAGTCAGAAATACTGAATATTTTATCTAATATTTAAACATTTTTATGGAAAAAATAATAAAACCATCACTGTTGTAGATATCTGGGCTTCTGTACCCACCTGATTCTTAGTAAGTTATAAGATAATGCTAAATAAAAATGTAGGTTTATTTTGGTGGTTCTTAATCAGTGAGGCATTTTGGAGAATTTTAGACAATAAAGGGACCACCAAATGTTGAAAAACATGAACCAAGATGAGGATGTTGCTCTATTCCTGCTCCACAGGGGGTTAAAATGGGCTAATTTTTGGTGTAGATGGAACTGACTCTAAATTCGTGAGAGCGTTTACTGCATTGAGTTACAAATGTGTTTCTGTGTGAATTCAAACCGTGAATAAAATATTAAAAAGAAGTTAAACTTTAGCAAAAGTCTTTTTCCACAGACATATCGTTCCTCCTTAAACAATGCAGAGCTTCTGAATCTAAACAAACCAAGGAATCCTGTATCCCCACAATCGTAGACATCCCCATTAAAGTACACATTTGTTAAATCTGACACTTAGTGTTTCTATCTGTGTTTTTGAAAATAAATATAGCAGAACCATGTCTGTTCATTGTAGATGTTTAAAAATGACATTCTTCTCAGAAATAAGCAATGTAATTCTCCATTATTATTTGATATTTTACTGTTTGTAGATGGTTCTACTGTGTTAAAAATAGTGTTTATGTCACAACTCAGCCAGATTGTCTTGCATAAAAAGAAAATAATAAAAAAATATAAAAATAAATGTGTTCATGTAATTCCTCCTCGTGGCGAACTAGTTTTTCCTGTAAATCTGACTGTACTGTTCTAACTACGTCATTTATACACCTGTAGGTTAACACAGTTAAACAGACAGCCAAACTCTATTTCAAAAGCCAGGAAGTGAGCGCCTTGCTCCTTTATTGAGAATTTTGTGCATGTAACATGAAAGTTAGAGTAAAACTGTGACAGAATGTAACAGAAATGTCTCAGTGTTACTATTAACTAAACAAAACAAATTACGAAATTTTTACAACACAGCTGGCTCATAAATATTAATTGTAGCCATCAACAGAATTACAAGTACATAAGATACTAACAGTCATACTTAAATAAATAATGTTATTGAAGATTAGCTTGGATGCAAACCAGAATAAGCACATCGTTATCATCAATTTGAACATTAATAAACCACCATTGGCATGAAGGCAGGTCTGTGTTACTTATACTTTATATGTGTTTTAAACAGCAAAGGAACTTACAGCCACTGTGTAAGTGCATAAGAGGTGTAAAATACAGGAGCAGCTTTTGCTACATGTACATCTGTGCTTTGTGTGATTGGTCAGGAACTCCTCCCCCCATATGATTGTGATGATAATAAAAGTCACTCATGAGTACTCTCATAAATTATATATAATCATTTACCACAATCAATGTACATTGGGCTTCTTTTTTTGATCTAAATCAGAGGGCAGAACACACCAACACCTCTTTAATGCAGCATAAATCAAGGGTATAATAGCAATAATTTGTAGGCTATGTTTTGTTTTGGGTAAAGCTGACAGGGTCTAGGATTGATGAAAATGCCTTTTGTAGTGGATCATTAACATTTTCAAAATTAATAGTATCATTTTTTAAAACTTTGCTATAAATAATTCTTGCATAAATTGTGATTAGTGGACTGTAAATATTCAGTGAAACCGAGCTCTTGTTTGTGAGAGGTTTGAATAGGTTAACAGAAGGGATTTCATAAAAAAGTATATGTGCAACATGTTCTGATTACATTTTAAGCCATATTACACCTACACCCATTGTTTTGCTTGATAACCTGTACATAATTATGACCTACATGGGTGGCTTCATTTAATATGAAATATTCATCAGGTCTTATCCAAGATTCAGTGATACATAAAACACCATTTGTCTTTTGATTGTTTATAATTTAATTAACAAAGGTTTGTAACATCCTAATATAATGGCATTGTAACTGTAACTGTAATTAACCCAAATGAGAACAATGTAGAACAAATAAATCTATGGTTCATAGGGTTAAAGTAACCTGCGATGTTTAACAGTACATAATCCCTGGACAGTCTGAGTGCGGCGGTAAGTGAACTCTGTCACTGCCCAGTGAGTGCAGGTATGTTTCTAATCTATGCGCCAAGGATGATAGCCTCCAGACTGGTGTCTAACATGATCCTGCCGTTCTCCTCCCTGCTACATTCCGGTTGTTTGAGCAGCTGCACAACTCCAGCCCTCAGCTCTGGAGAGACGTTCTTACTGAAGTCCTCAACCTCAGTGATGAAGTCCAGCAGCAGTTCTCCTTGCTCGTCCCCTGGAGTGAAGCACTCTGTGATGTCCAACTCAGTCGGAAGCTTGTATTTACTGTATGGGATTCCTCTGGCGTCCAGGAATTCTCGGATATGGTCTGTGGTGATGCACTGACTGAGGTCATTGTCACAGAGCTGTTCATGGTACATGTCCAGTAGAGCCCAACCACTGTCTCCTGCAGGGGAAAAAAAAGAAGATATAGGATATAGATGCCACATTAATTTTTATAAACTCATTAACAAGTTGATCAGCTCCAATTAACATACAAAAGCACTGTCTGGTTTTAGAATTACAGATTGTAGTCTGTTTGTTGTCCTTTCCCCCTGTTCTTCAGCGCTCAGGACCCCCACAGAGCAGGTGTGATGTGGTGGTGGATCATTCTCAGCGCTGCAGTGACACTGACGTGGTGGTGGTGTGTTAGTGTGTGTTGTGCTGGTGCGAGTGGATCAGACACAGCAGTGCTGCTGGAGTTTTTAAACCCTGTGTCCACTCTCTGTCCACTCTGTGAGACACTCCTCCCTCGTTGGTCCACCTTGTACAACCCATGGCAAAGATTATGGAATCATCACTTAGTTGTTTAATTTTGTAGAGAAAAAAATAAAAATAAAAACACTATTTTTACAGCACTAATTTTGTAATTACTAAAACTTTCCTTCAAGAAAGAAAATGGCAAAGACAATGTCAATGGCATGGCCTGTGAATAGTCCGGAGCTCAAGCCAGATGAAAATCTCTGGTGGAAATTGAAGAAAATCATCAATCGACAAAGCTCCAACCTGCAAAGTTGATCTGGCAACAGCAATAAGAGACAGATGGGGCTGGATTGATTAGGAATACTATTTTTCACTAGGTAAGTTCATGCCTCAGAGAAGTCAAGCTGTTATAAAAGCCAGAATTGGAAGTATTAACGGTGCAGAGTTTTTCTCATGATTCCATAATGTTTTCCTCAGAATTAAGTGATTCCATGTTTTTATGGAATTTTATTCTCTATATGATCTAAGGAAAAAAAAAACAATTGTGACTGATTAATTTTTACAAGATTAAACTATTGAAAGAACATCCTCCAAGAACGGTGATTCCATAATTTTTGCGAGGGGTTGTAGATGTAAAATCAGAGACAGTAGCTCATCTGTCGCTGCACACTTTGGTCATACTGTAGTCCTTCATCAGGGAACACAGGACTCTACCCACAGGATACTGTCCAGAGGATGCTGTCGGCTGGATGTTTTTGGCCATGGACTATTCTCAGTCCAGCAGTGACACTGAGGGGTTTAAAAACTCCAGCAGCACTGCTGTGTCCGATCCATTCATAGCAGCAAAACACACACCACCGCCACGTCACTGCCTTTGCAGTGCTGATCTACACTCAGTTACTCATCAGTTTTACCTGCCCCCACAATGATCAGCAGTTTTCCATCCTTATTCAGCAAACTCCGGAAAAACTCAATCGTAGCTTCAGGATCCTTGACATAATACAGCATCTGGACAGGAGAGAGATGACAGAAGCAGTTTTTCTAGATAACAATTAGGCTTTGTTTACAGGGAGGACATAGTTCTCCAATCATACAAGCTACCACCATCACTGGAGTGGTTAGGATGAGCACATGCTTCCTCCGAGACTCATGATGTCAGCCAACTGCAGCTAAAGCTTCACCACTAGGCAGCTCCACGTGCCGGAGTAGATTACTGAACACCCAGTTTTTGTTTTTTTTTTTGTTTTGTTTTGTTCTTTTTTCCCTCTTGTGGCCAGGTTGTAGCTATAGGGCAGTTGCCATTTCTTGGCTAGTAGTAAACACACATTGATATGAACATCACCACTGCTAGTTCCATTTTTGATTCTGTGCTGAAGAATCTGATTTTAAAGCCAAAAAAGAAACACAACACAGCTAAAACCCTGAGAACAAACCTGAATCAAGTGAATGAAGTCCATCTTTTTGTCTGTGTTACTCTGTTTCCAGTTCTCCTCGAACTCAGACGATGTCATCTTATTAAACCTGAAGGTGATGTGGTCCAGGTCTGGAGTCTTTGACACTAACTCTGAACAGTGAAACACAGTAAATTAAAACAGTTAAAATATAGTGAAATGCTGTTAAAATGTAGTAAAAAAAAGTGAAATAGAGTTCACGCTGCTGTAAAATCTATGGGTGCTTTAGAGACAAATCCAGTACGTTTTTGGAAGTAGCTGGTGAGCCACACAAGAAAATGGACTGACTCTTATGAGGGTTCCTAGAAATCCATTGTGAACTACCTACTGAATGTGTGGTAGGGTTGAAAGACTGTTACAGTTTTTCTCAATTGCTAAAACACAAAAATCTGTTGTCTGAATCAAATTATCAGCGTCCTAAACCCATTTCTTGAAATTGTCAACCATTTGGCAGAACCATAAGCACATTTCACCTAGTTAGTCACAACAGGTTAACCCTTTTGTCAGAACCTTAAGCACTTTTCACCTATTAAGACACAATTTGCAAACATATTTTCACCCACTAAAATACATTTTGCACTGTGATGCAGTTGGGTTGCATAATGGTAAGCGCAGGTAGCAAAAGTGAAACTCACCGGTATCACAACTTAAACACAGCCACTCTAAATTGATCACACATGTGACAAATGATGTGAAGAAACCAATATAAGCCAGTACAAGGGTCCCGGTTGTAGAAGTTTCACTATGGATAGAAACAGAGAGGCAGAGTAAGGGGAAGAAGTGGAAGAGGTGAAAGAAGAGGAGGGACGAGACCAAGAATGATAATTTCAGATGAAATACGGACAACCATCATTGACCACGTTCTTGTCCATGGATTGACTATGAGGGAAGCACGACCTCAAATTCACCCCAACCTGAGTAGATTCACAGTGTCCACCATAATTTGACCATTCAGCGAGGAAAACAGGTAATTGTTTTATTCATTTCGTGTATGTTTACAGTATGACTCAGTACAGATCTGTAAAAAGGTTTTTCATTACATGATTTCCCTAAAACATTTGTAGTCTTAGTGCTGCATGCAATATTTTGTAACGGCATGTTCTTTTGTAGAAGAAGACTGCCACATCACGGGGGAGGATGTCTATGTTGAACTCACACCAAGAGACCCTCATTGTTGACATGATCCCTCAAAGACAAGTGTAATCATACTGTGTGAAATACAGCAGAGAATGTTTCAACTGGATTCCTTAGTTCAATCTCGCCAAAAGGAGGAGACCAGTCCCTGGCCAGCGTGGTGGCAATGTCATGTTATGTGCTTCCATCAGCGAACATGGGGTTCGCCACAATCATGCCACATCGGGGCCATACAACACTCAACATCTTTTGGCTTTTAAAAGTGATCTTCGAGATATTGTGTTATGGTGTTGGAAAGTTTATGACTGGCAACCCTCTTGCAGCAAAATCTCTTGCAGGCCATGGAACTGGCCTGTAATGACATAGGGGTGGATACATGCCAAGCATGGATCTGGCATACTAGGAGTTATTTCCCATGCTGTTTGGCCAGGGAGAACGTGGCCTGTGATGTAGATGAAGTCCTATGGCCTGACCCAGCACATCAACATAATGCTGCACTAGAGTAGATACTGTATGCACTTCTGTTATAATGTATTTCTTTGTATATATATATATATATATATTTTGTAGCATAGTAACAGTATTTGAATTAGTTATGTTTATTGGTGATTATCACTTATAATTATTATGATTATTATGATTATCATTATTATTATTATTATTACTGAATTTAGATAAAAACAATATTAATAATTTATCAGAGATTGAAATACTGTCAACACTAGGGGTGTGTTTCAGGATTTTCAGACTCTTAGGAATAGACTCCACACACCATAATTTTTCAAATCAAAAATACTTTATTAAGAGGAATGATAATAATCTGATAAACATAGCATAATCATCGAAATCTCAACGGAATCAACGCAGGTGAAACCATCCCGATTTTAATAATTGGCTAGGCTATATGACTTGTGACTAATATGTGTTGCTAAATGAGATTTAATTAATGTGTAAATTCATCAAGAGACTTAATTAGGCATCAGCTTCTGAAAATGAGGAATGTATGCTTGCTTACTATTGTTGCTGTTATAACCAAGTTTACGGGTCCAGCAGGTTTAATCTCCGTTCTCCAGTTCTTGGCTTTCTGTCCTCCCCGTGTCATGGCTGAAGGTAGGCTTGCTTGGGAGGAGATTCCCTCCAGGATGAGTCAGGCACTTTTTGCGTCCTTAAGTTTGACGGTTTGACGTCAGTCAGGGATTCCCTTCATAGAGAACTGCTGGCCTGGCTGGATAGTCCCCGGAGTGAGGGGGGGCGTCAAAAGGAAGCTTGCTCTTTCCTCAAATTCTCAGACGTGACGCCCTCAGAAGTCAGAGTGTAACGCTAACAAATCAGCTATCAACTAATGGTGGTTAGTTGGCCAAAATAAGTTTCACCTGCTTGATCAGTTATAAAATTAAACTTTGATTGGGCTATGGGTGGGCTGGAATGCATTAATTGCTTTTCCATTATTTTAAATGGGGAAAATTGACTTGAGAAACAAACTTACGAGTCAGGTCACGGAACGGATCAAGTTCGTAGGTAGAGATTCCACTGTATATATATCAGAGGTTTTGTGAATTTAGTGTGTGAATTGGGTTTTGTGTTTACAGTTTGGAGAAATGGATGCATGGTTTCAGGAAATGTGTCTTGGCAATTGAGAAAAACTGTAAAACACATTTTTTTTCCATTTTACCTTTTTTTCACTTTTTACAGATTTACTATAGCATAATATTTTGATGCAATGTAGAAGATTCTGTTCTCAAAGGAAAACCACCACCCAGCTTTTTTTTTATTAAGAGGTTCATCATCTTGTATAGTGGAACGGTATATTTAAGTCAAAAGCAAGCTGTATCTTGTTGGTGTCTGAAGTGTAAATTGTCTGTAAGTGTTTATTCATTGTTTGAATTTCCACAGAAACTTGTGTGTAACTCGAGCTGTTTAGTTTTGTAGCACTTTCACTATGTGTTTACTTTCATGCAGTTAGCAGTCGCCCGTACCTTTATATCTGTGAAGCATGTCTCCACTGGGCTCCACCACCTCGTTGTCCACTTTGGCGTCTGGGTGCTTCAGACGCAGCTGGTGCAGCATGTCCAGGTCCATCTCACCTGTAGATGGTGTGAAATATGATTTTGTGCTTTGCTGCTGGGTAATGTCAGGACTTGAAGAGTGTAGAGTTAGTTCTTAGTAACATATAGCTGATTGAATGGTGGCATATGATGACATCTTTATTAATTTGCGTATGATTTTTTTGATTATGCAAATAAAATCAATACAGTCGTAGACATTTTTAAAACAATGTTAGTCTGTTTTGACCAGTACTTTCAAAAGACAGAAAAAACAGGTGTCAGAGTTAAGGCATTAATATAATAACTGACCTGTTCCACTTCCTACTCCCAACACATTTATAGTGTCCTTTCCATTTCCAATGCTGCAAAGAGAGAGACAGAGGGAGAGAGAGAGGAAGAGACAGAGAGAGACAGAGGGAGAGAGATACAGAGAGAGACAAAGACAGAGACAGATTGAGAGGTGACACTACAATGGCCCGACACTTTGGTCTTTGTTGCTACGGTGTAAGTTTGTTGAGAAAGCGTAAGAAATCTGCTCAGTTTAGATTATGAGGCGGTAAAGTCTGCTGTGCTGTGTGTGTATGTGACTTGTTCCTGAAGCTTACTGACAGAAAATTCTGAAACATGTCAAAGCAGCCAGCCACAATTGTGTTATTTGTCCAAGAAAAAGCCACCACATTGTGTATCATTTGTAAAACTGTGACTAAAGACAGTTTAAGGACTGAGTTTTGTTACATGAACAAAGACCTGCATATCTTACAGGATTATGGGATATTTCAATGAGCAAAGGGTCTTGTTGCTGGTTGATGCTACAGTTTTGGCTGAAGATTTTGTGCTCACATGTAGTATTTCCTTTGTGCTTTGTGACTGTAGTGACAGTCCTAATGTTCGTGAAAATGCATGTTTCCTCTTAAAGCCATGGGTGTGGTCCTATGATGCTGCATTTGAACCATTTGTTTGGATGGGTTTGTGTCACTTCTAATCAATAGATAATACATTTAATGGACACCGGTGCAGCACAGTTTTTTATCCTTGGTAACCGTGGCCTTGAGGTTAAAGACGTGAGCTTGAGGCCAGAGGATCTCCGGCTCAAATCCTGGGACCAGCAACAGAAAATGAATTCACGGATGAAGGGTCACAGCCCTTTGATCCAAATTTGGCCTTGATCCAATATGGTGGCTTTCAAGATGGTGGCCATGTTCCCCACCCATCACCCTCACCCAATACTCACTGGGGTATACAGATATGTCCTTTGACATATCTGACTTTTGACGAGTTGGTCAATTGTGTAAATGCACTACAAATGTCATTAATTAAGAGTGTCATGGAAATAATAAGAACTTTTGTTATGGGCTGGCCTTGTGCCATGGCAACAGAATGTCATTTCAATATGTTTATTTTTATTAGTAAAATTTATAAATCCTTGTCCATTTTTAAGCACAAGATATCCATAAAAATCTGTTGAAACCGTTTGCTCATTCTGACGCATTCTGAGAAAAGTAGACTTCTCTGGCCAGTGAGAGTTTGAGATGTGTTTGAATCACTTTGCAAACTACACTGTGGGCATCAGCATTACCCTAATCAATATAACCCTAAATCTAATGATACTCTTACTCTTAATGTACCTTAACAAGTAATGGTTTATGTCATGGGGTATTTATGTTATGGGGGTTTTGCTCCTATAAAGAAAACAAGTCCCCACAACATGAGTTTGTAAAGAGATATTAATCCCCACAATGTGATAAATATATAGATGATGTGCTTATCTTTGCACTCACACACAAACATGGGTCCACCAGTGTGTGTGTACTCTGACACAGAGGCTTGTCTTACCTGGACAGGATTTCTGGGAGACTTTTCTGGATGAATTCTCTCATACACTGGTGCTCAGAGGAACGCTCCAGAAACAGTTGGAACGCCTGGAGGTATCTGGTGTAATCCTTCGATATAGCTTTCAAAGGAGCTGCCATCATCTCAAACAAAACGTGTGTGATATATCTGTGGATAAACATAATATGAGTCACTTTGGACCAGTGGAACTGTGTTCTTCCGACTAAACCAGGTCCCACCCAGTAAACAGAAAATCCAAATAATGTGAAGGGATAGATGGTCAAGTTGATGGTCTATCTAAGCATGGGTCACCAATCTTATCCACAATGGGCTGGTGTGGCCCTTCAATTAATCTGAATTCAGTTAATCAGGAGCACACCTGATTCTACTTGTTGAATTGACTAGTCTCAGTCTAGTCCACAATAAATACTGAGCACTGTGGGGATTGTACACAACATGGATAGGTATTTTGTGAGAGAAACTCTTAAGAAAATGACAGACGGGACGTCAGGGTGTCAGATCTCCTTTGCCTTTCATAAAAGAAAATGTGAAGACGCAGTCAGAGCTACAGAACTGAAATGATGAAGGATGGACACTGGCATCTCTGTAACCACCATCAAATGAAGGAATCCTTCATAAATCCATATATTTGAGATGGACTTTTCTGAAACTTAGTGGGGCTTTTAGAGCCCCTCAGAAATATTTTCTAACTGAAAGGTCTGTCCTCAGTGAAACTGTATAACGGTCCTCACCTCTACAGGCCTGACCCCAGCGACAGCCATATGAGGTCTTGTACAAACCCAGAGCTCCTTTTCGCTGACCACATAATAGTCCTGCATTTCCAGAGCCTCTAGGGAGAATCTGGTGCCTTTTTACCACTTAACGTGGACAAAAACCACCTATCACTACAGGAAAAGAACTGTCAAAGACCTGCGCCATGACCAATCACAGGTCGGCTATTTTGATATCACGCCTACAAGGACGCAATTCCAGTCGGACCAGTACCAGAGCCAGTACAAAACCATACACGGAAGTCAGAATGCAGCTGGCAGGATCCAGACAGTGAGGCCAGGTTAGTGCACTGAAATTATCAGGCTCTCCATCTACTTGTGGGCGGAGCGTCTGAGTCCCAAGACCAAACCACAACAAAAGCCTGAGGGAATTAATATTTCCAGTGCTTCCAGATGCCTACCCCTCCAAACTCATTAGTAAATATTAATGATCTTTTTATCATAACTGTGTTAATTCATAATTAGGCCAACTATAAACCAGACCTGGAATCTGCAGATTTAATTCTAAAGTTAAACATGTGTATAGACAGTAAATAGACAGTAAATGATTTACTAAACTAACAAATACTTAACAGAGATGAATGTTAGAGACATGTCAATTATACAGCTACAGAGAGAGAGAGAGAGAGAGAGAGAGAATACAGACCTGTTGCAGCCTTCTGTTTCATGAGGGTGTGTCTGTATCTGTACGCTGGATTGAGAGAGAATTTATACTCTGATCTACTGCAGGTTCCGGTACCATGTAAGTAAGAGAGAAGCCCCACCCACATTTTAAATGCCCTGTGCCATAGTCCTGCCTCTGTTAGTGCACCTGAACACTTGCTTTTAAAGTTGCAGTCAGTCAGTTTTACTGCCCAAACCTAGCAAACAATGACCTTGAACACGATTAATAATATTTTGCATTTTGTCACCGAAGTCCAACTCATGAGATGAAGAGCCTGAAGGGGGAGTTTATTCTCCACAAACAGATCCGGAGCCTGAGTGAAACCCTCAGCCAGGTGGGGGCTGGTCCCCAGGGACACCTTGTGGGAGCTGCTGAAAGTGGATAGAGACTATTGTAGATGTTCAAAGGTTTCCTGCAACTAAATAAGGATAAGACAGGAGTTCTTGAGCCTGGATGTGAAACACACAGAAACATGTTTAGACTCATTTCAGTCACAAACATCTGACGTTTTGCAAAGAAATGCATTATTATTATTATTTTAATTCCCCCGGGGTGAAGTTTTGAAATGATCAAGATCCTTGTATGTTGCTGACTTTGAGCTCTAATCCTTTAGGCATCTCATGAAAACAGGCAAACGTTGTGCAGCACCTGCTCGGCTCCATACGTCACATATAGAACTGATATGTTTATAAACCCTCTTCACATTTGTTATATTAAGGATCATAACACATTTTTACCGTATTTATTATGTTTTAATGTCTTCTCTGTGCACTATGTACAGTACTGTGACATCTAGGATCGGACGGTACGGCCAGAATTTATCATCACCATGACATCACCATCAAACAACACCCTCTTGGCTTTGTCAATATTAATATTTACAGTTAAAACTTTTTGAGTGCCAAACTATACCATATCATTATTATTAAAACATTAGGTATTGTGATATATATATATATATATATATATATATATATATATATGTATAATGTATTATATAATATATATGTATAATTATTGTCCAGCCTTAGTGACACAACAGTTAGTTACCTCTGGGATTAATAAAGTCTAATTTATTGGATTTTTATTCCGCTATTTCAACTATATACTTAACAGTCTTAAGTGTGATTATGTAAAAATGTAGAACTATTGAATAGATGTTGAGCCTCTTTTACAAGACCTGATTACTTTAAAGAAACATGTTTTTTTTTTTTTTTTTTCATTCTAGGGCTTGGAGGCTGTGTTACTACTGTAGCTTTTTGTTTTTACAAAAATTTAGCCTGATTTTGATGTGATTATTTGTATTCCTCCACTTTCTAACATTCTAACATCTGGGTTGCCTAAGGACACCCCGATGAAAGGTCTAGCATGTTAGAATGATTTGTATATTTCAGACAAGTCTGGCATCTCCAACAGTTCTGGTTCCAAAAGTCTGAATGTGGTCTGATCTGGTTTGACAGGCACATGCCTTTATTCCCAATTTAGCAACCTTACATATGGGTTGATCTACTAGAAGAGAAACAGGTTCTGAAACAGATAACACCCAGGAGCATTGTCGTAAGGTATAGGCATGTTGTAGCCATGAACATATCTGATTTCAGTGGCGTAAAACTGACCATGTTTGAGCTTATCACATGAGGTAAGGTTAGGGAGCGTGTGTGACTTTCCAAACCTGTCCAAATGCTAGGAGAAATGGCATTCAACTAAAGAAAAAAAATTACATCCACAGTCATTGTTTTGTTTTCTTTCATTTTAGAAAACAAAATCACCAGCATCACACACAAAGCTTCTGTAGTCCTGATTTTACACTTTAGAATTGGACTAAAAATATAAACGGTTTAAGATATCTTCATAAATAGATATTAATTATGCTTTTAATACATTAATAGTCATTAATAATCAGTTATAAAAAAACAGGTAGAAGGGGCAGCATTGACCTGTTATTTGCCAAATAGTGAACTGACCTCATTTTATCTTCTTCATCAGTTGTCTTTTTTCAAAGTTTTTGTCAAGTTTGTTGGCTCCAGCATATATTTGTTAATACGTTTAAACATTTAATAAATTAGACACCAACAGCAGGTCTTTTTATACATCAGTGACAATGTGGTGTGCACTTTTAAAATGTGAAACAACTAAATACATATTGTCACCAAAAATAGTCTGATGTAGTCTTTCATGACCAATGTGAAAGATAATAATATTGTGTAATCTGATCCTGGCATGAGGCTGATCAGATGTTTGATTATTAAACCAAAGAAACACACAGGTTAATGCTGTGTAATGGTGTATTTTGCCTAATTTTTATGTTACTCCAGGCTATGCCCCAGATATTATGCAAGACTTCTCTGTGTGTGGCACCCGTTCAGCTTGCACTTTGCATGTGCCTTTGTTTATTTCCAAAGGGGAACATTTCTGAAAATGTTCCTGACATTTCCATATATGTTTGGGAATAAAACAAACAGACCTTCTGTTTTAGAGCTCACGGTTGCCTCTGCAAGGACCTAAATAAATACATAAATAATAATAACCATATAATAATAATAATAATATTAGTAGTAATCTTTATTTGCACAATGTTATACATGAATGCAGATCATTTCTTTAAAACAAAACTTTAAAAGGGTAAAAATATAGTGCAATAGAATACATGACTAAAATGACAGTTATTATGAAAAAAAAATATGCAACTAAAATAAAAATAAATTTGAAAAGATGGATTATAGTCAAGCGTGGAGTTTTCCTGCACCCAGAGTTAGGACTCACCTCTAAGCTGTTAATTCACAGTGTTTGCAAATTTTAAAACAAATGTTAAATGTTAGGAGAACATTTACTCAAGTCATTTCCAGCCCCTTGGAGAGGAAGAGTAAACGTTAGGTAGGAACTAGTCCATTTGTCCTGCCTCAGGTGAAAACTAAACATGTACAGGGGTTAGACAATGAAACTGAAATACCTGTCGTTTTAGTGTGGGAGGTTTCATGGCTAAATTGGAGCAGCCTGGTGGACAATCTTCATTAATTGCACATTCCACCATTAAGACCATAAGACCATGTGCATCCAATGGTTCAAACATTGTGTCCTGAAGGCGGTGCCGTGTATCAGGGTGACAGTGCACCAGTACACAAAGCAAGACTGGTGAAAGATTGTTTTGATGAACATGAAAGTGAAGTTGAACATCTCCCATGGCCTGCACAGTCACCAGATCTAAATATTATTGAGCCACTTTGGGGTGTTTTGGAGGAGCGAGTCAGGAAACGTTTTCCTCCACCAGCATCACGTAGTGACCTGGCCACTATCCTGCAAGAAGAATGGCTTCAAATCCCTCTGACCACTGTGCAGGACTTGTGTATGTCATTCCCAAGACCAACTGACGCTGTATCGGCCTCAAAAGCAGGCCCTACACCATACTAATAAATTATTGTGGTCTAAAACCCCTGTAGAAGCAGGGTTTAGTTAGAGAACATTAGAAGAGCCACAACTTTAGACACTTTTAAATAAAAAATCTCACTGCTCAGTTTAAAATACTTCACCTATTGTGTAATAGCACTTTACAGCCACTGTATTTTATATTCTAATGTACTGCTTTTTTTTGTTTGTTTCACATTGTACTATTTTATTAAATGTTTCTGTGCAAAAGCTAGATCTCAGAAATGATCTAATGCTTTGATTCTTTCAGTTTAATCATGTGTTTTCTCTTTTTGAACTGTTTTATTTGGCTCTAATGTTGCAAATCTTATTTTAATTGTTTTATAAGTGTTTAGTTATTTTTAAATATTATATTCTTCTACTGCAGTTTTTTTTTTGTAATGTTTTTGTAAAGTACTTTGAATTGCCATTGAGTACGAAAGGTGCTCTGTAAACAAACTTGCCTTGCTTTGTCTTAACTATCTCCAAGAGAGGTTGTCCTGGTCGATCTTGAACAACTGGTAGATCCCTACCTCCGGTGGGTTGTAAACTTAAATTCTTTGAGCAAAGACACCTTTAAGAGCAGGTATTATGAAGAGCATTCCAGTGTAGTGGAGCCAGTTGAGTTCATCCTGTCAGTACAAACCCATTTTACTTTCTATTTAGCAGTTGTTAAATCCCAGAGTTATTTTGGAGAGTGTTATTAATCAGACACAAGACAGAGACTGTCATCATTTAAAAGAAACATGTTTTATTTTCCTCTGGTAAACATTTGAAATGATTGGTATATTTGTATGTTGATGACTTTGAAGTCTGTAATACTTTAGGCAACACATGAAAACATGCAAATGTTGTGGCATCTACAGGATTCTTAATAATTTATCACCTAATTCTCATTCAGCTGTTTCATACAGCAGTAAAAAAGTTGTTGAGCCCCTGTGACAGGACTGGATTACATTAGAGATGTATGGTTTTCACTTCAGGGCTTGGAAGGTCTGTCAAAGGGAACTATGTAGTCTGTAATTGCTGAACATTTAGGAGCACATGGGACAGCAGAAATTGTTGAAAGATTGTCTGGTGTCTGGTTTGTGAAAGGCCCTTTATAAGTTAAACTAATTATTATTTATTATTATTACTTCTACAGGTCAGAAGTCAGGCTGTTTTTATCTTTGAATAAATGAAATACATGAGGAACAGGATAATGCTGCAAATTAGAGCTCAGGCAACTGAGAAGGTTTGTTTTAACAGAATTTGTCTAATATTTCTGTCACTCTGGGCTATGCCCCAGGCCTTGTGCATGACGTATTTGAGGACATCAGACTGGTTGAGCTTGCATTTTGCACAAGTGTTTGTTTCCAAAGCTACTTTTCCCTTGAAACTCTGAACACATTGTTCCTGAAACATCTGTAGAAGTTGTATCATGCACTTTGCCTCTTCACATGGGGATTGAAATGTTACATTCTCACATGTGAATGCTAACTCAGAACATTTCCAGACTTTACTCGTGCCGTGTGAATGCAAGTGTCTGTAACCTGACCTTACCCAGACTTTCCCTGCCAGCCCCCTAGTGCAAATTCCAGGTATTGTCACAATGGATGGATGTGCAAACAGACCTGGCAATCTGCGCCACCCACAGTCTACAGCATGCAGGTCATTTCCAGCTGTGAAAATGCACTAGACACAGAAAATCTCCAGCTGTACACTTCATGTGTTAGAACATCTTAGTTATTGTGTATGATAAATATGTCCAGACCTAATTCTCTTGACTTTTCATTTGTTATTGGAGACTTGATACCAGAGCCTTATCCAGCGTGTCTTGTGTATCTTTATTTACATAATGAAGAGATTAAACTGCAAAACTGTAAATAAGAATGATGGTTCTATAAGGGTTCTTTATATAGAACCCTGAACACATAAAGCAACTTTTGCATTATTAAAGGGTTCTTCAGATTGATGGAAAATGTGCTACTGATGGTTCTATATGGTATCTTTTAAGGAAGGGTTCTATACAGCACCACAAAGGGTTTTCAGTTGTTATGATGTCAAGATTGTTACAGTAGAGGAACATTTTTGGTGCCGTATAGAACCCTTCTCTAAAATGTGCTGTGCAGAACCATCTATAGCACATTCTCCATCAATCTGAAGTACCCCTTGATGATACAAAGAACACTTTAATCATGCAAAAGTTGCTTCAAAAGTTGCTTCAATTGTGTTATCAATGTCTTATTGAATAACAAAATCTCCTCGTGAAATATGATGTTCCTCAAGGATCAGTGCTTGGTCATTTACACTTCATGCTTTATGCTCTTGATGGGTAGAACAGCACGTAAGCATGGCATTCATTCCCACTGTTAGTCTTAAGACACTCAGTTCTATATATCAACAAAAAACAAATGTCATCATCTGTCTATAAAACTTTACTCGCTCTCCAATAGACTTTAAAGTCTTGGTGGCACTCAGAACTTCTGCTAAATTCAGATAAAACAGAGAACTTACCACTGCTTGCTGATGATGCTCGCTAGTAATACACGGTGCCACCGTTAAACACTTAGGTGTTGTTTTTGACCTGACTCATGTTTGACATCCACATTTTAAATTGTCTGTCCAATTAAAAACATGTACTGTATCTCCCAAAATAATAACTATATATATATATATATATATATATATATATATATATATATATATGTGTGTGTGTGTGTGTGTGTGTGTGTATATTCATCTTTACAATGCCTGAAGAATACACTATAGTGTGTTTTGGATGTTTTCGTATAGTTATAAAAATTACATTCATAGAAAGTGTTACCTGTATGTACTTAGTAATTGTTTTGTATATATGCTTTAAGATACATGTTTCACAGACAAAAAGTACATGTACTAAACAATTAAGCAACAAATTAAAACCACCTTAGCAACAGCTTAGCAGCCACCTAGAATAACCTGTCTAGCAACACACAAACAACATTAAAACTTATTAGTAAACATCTAGAAGGATCTTAGCAACCACCTGGGATACAAAGGCAACGGCCTAGTAACTTGAGAAACCACCTGCAACACAGAGCAACCACATAGCAATCAATTTTGACAACTAGCAATCCTTTATTTAATTATGTATTTATTTATTTACTTATTTGAAAGTACTGGTATTGCCTTCATGAAATGATTTTGAATGCAATACATGCACATGTTCATCAATGCTTTTCTTTTGCTCATACACAAAACATTGGAGTAAACTATGAAGAGGAATTAGTGCAAAACTGAAAAGCAATCACAGCAGTAGGACAATGTGAAATGCAGTCCACCCACGTCATTGCTTATCCACGCTAACATGAATACTGAACACTACATTTGGTAAAAGGAAAAAGAGGCAGTTTGGTAAACTTTTTATGGAAACATGTAAAAAATCTGCAAGCTGTTACGTCTGAACTGACTGTATATTTGAGCTGCCATGTGCCTGCTGAAAATAACAACATATGGCATATGTAGCTACCTCACATAATGACTATACAACTGTAACTGAATTTGAACAAAATGAGGAAAAAAGTAATAGACACAAGATATAAGGTAAGGTGCGATGTCTAACTGTCAACAATCACTGGACAGTGTGAGTGCAGCTGTAAGTGGACACTATCACTGTCCAGTGAGTGCAGGTATGTGTCTGATCTATGGGTCGAGGATGAAAGCCTCCAGATTGATGTTGAACATGACCCTGCCGTTCTCCTCCCTGCTACACTCTGGGTGTTTGAGCAGCTGCAGAACTTCTGCCCTCAGCTTCGGAGAGGCATTCTTACTGAAGTCTACAACTTCGATAAGGCCGTCCAGCAGCAGTTCTCCTCGCTCGTCCCCTGGAGAGAAGCACTCGCTGATGTCTATCTGAGATGGAAGGGTGTATTTACTGTATGGGATTCCTCTGGCGTCCAGGAACTTTTGGACGTCTCCTGAGTTGATGCACTGGCATTGTTCACTGTCACAGACCTCTGCATGGCATGTTTTTGACAGTCGAGCCCAACCGCTGTCTCCTGCAGGGGGCACAATTATGAAAACATAGAGTTTTACCAGCACAGTGTCAGTGTTGCCCCATCATTGATGTACACTGCTCAGGTTTTAGTCTCTTCCCCCTAAGTTTTACCTGAAATCAAGATGATGAGCAGTTTTCCGTGAATGTTCAACAAACTTCTGAAAAACATAACTGTGGCCTCAGGATCCTTAATAAAATACAGCATCTGGACAAGAGAAGAGACAGCGGAAACAGTTCATTAGATAACAATCAGGTGATGTTTACACTGCGGGAGACTCTTCCCTTCACACATGATGCTACCAACACTGGGAAGGTGAAGACGAGTGCCATTGCTTCACCACCGGACAATTCCATGTACCAAAGGAGAGCACTGTGTGCATAAGTCATCACCCGATAGATGTCTGTGTTGTCTGACATCGTGCCCTGTGCTGACGGGAGAGTAGAGCCAGTTCTCTGATGCAGGACTCCTGGCCTCGGGTGGCTGGATTATCATCTGAGTTTGAACCAGCACTCTCCTGATTATAGGGTTAATGCTAAGACCCCTGCACTATTCAGCAACACCCAGATTTATTTCTTTAATTTGATACTTAGACCTGATTTTTGTAGCTGTAGAGCACTTGCTAGTTGTTTGGTAGTTGTAAACAAATAATCACGAATTGGAAAATATTTCCATTTTTGATTATGTGCTGAAATATTATGTTTTAAGACTCATTTCCAAATGCGGAAAAAAGAAAAAAACACAACATTATTTAAAAGCTGAGGAAAAACCTGGGGTAATGTCACTGTCACACAGC
Organism: Hoplias malabaricus; assembly: GCF_029633855.1. Classification (NCBI taxonomy): domain Eukaryota; kingdom Metazoa; phylum Chordata; class Actinopteri; order Characiformes; family Erythrinidae; genus Hoplias; species Hoplias malabaricus. Next base: position 448,177 of record NC_089811.1, read on the forward strand.
TCCAGGGTCATAGGGTTGTGGGTTCAAGACCCTCCTTGGGTGACTGTCTGTGAGGCGTTTGGCGTGTTACTATCGTGCCTGCTTGGGTTTCCTCCAGGTGTTCTGGTTTTCTCCCAAAGGCCACAAACACACACTGGTAGGTGGATTGACTAATCAGTAGTGTCCTTAGGTGTGATGCCTTGTGATAGACTGGCGCCTTGTTCCGTGTGTGTTTCTGTATTGCACCCAGTGAGTCCAAGCACGCTCCAGACCCAATTCGGCCCTGAACTGGATACATAGTTAAATGAATGAATGAATGAATGAGTACGAACCTGAATCAAGTGAATGAAGTCCATCTTTTTGTCCGTGTTCCTCTGTTTCCAGTTCTCCATAAACTCAGACGCTGTCATCTCATTAAACCTGAAGGTGATGTGGTCCAGGTCTGGAGTCTTGGACACTAACTCTGAACACAGTGAACCCGAGTTAACATACTGTGAAATGTAGTTAATCCACTCTCCTCATTTATAGCAGCACAGGGTTACACCATTTTAAATACACATTACACAACATACACTAGTTTCCACTGGCATTTTTAATGCTGTGGGGCCACTGTTTTCACTCGGGCAAGACTAGGCCCATATGTGAATAGAGCAAGCCCTTTGTAGTGTTTGGCTTAAATATCCCATTGTTTTCAGGTTGCTACCAGGTTAGTCCTTTCTCACCTCTCCTTTTATTGAAGGGTCAGACATCCCCATGAACAGATGCCATAAAGAAAAGGAAAGATGCCGCACTTAGCCATAAAGAACTATCTTTATTCATTTTTATTTTTACCTGTGAGCAATGTCTTCCCTCTCAATGTCTCTAGCTATAGCTATCCCCATGGTTGCCCCTCACCTGTTTCCACAGTTACACTACATGTATAAACACATCAAACCCACTCAGACGTAACCAGCTTCATTCCCTACCTTTATATCTGTGAAGCATGTCTCCACTGGGCTCCACCACCTCGTTGTCCACTTTGGTTTCTGGATACAGCAGGCGCAGCTGGTGAAGCACGTCCAAGTCAATCACACCTGCGGATGGTATGAAATATGATGGTGAACATTATGGCGGTGCATTTTTATGGCAGATAAATATTAAAGAACAGTGAAGAGTACATTTCTTAATGTCTAGTAGCTGATTGGATGGTGGCACATGATCACATGGACTTTATTAATTCACTGTTATTGTCACTCCCTCGTCTCGTCACCTCTGTTTTCCCCGGTCATGTGCTCTTTTAGCACATGGCTATGTTTTGTTTATGTTCTTGTCCCCGCCCTTGTCCCGCCTTCTCGTCTGTGTCATGTGTTAACCCGTCCTCCTCGTTATCTGGCCAGGTGCATTTCGTCTATGTTGTGTATTTAAGTCCCCTTCCATCACTTCCTGTTGTCATTCATTTTGTATTGTATTGTTACCCAGTCAAGTCGTTTCGTTGTCCTTTCTAGTCATGTCGTGTTGTTTCTTTGTTTCGTATTGTTTGTTCCCTAGTTTTGTCATTTAGTGTATTTCCTGTCTCAAGTAGTTTTTAATCCCCGTCTTGTTGTTTCCTTTATAGCTTGTCTGTGTTTTGTTATATCTTTTGTTATATTAAAACTCTCCGAGTTCTAGCAAGTGCGTCCGCCTCTGTCAGTCCGCCAAGTGATCCGTGACAGAATGAACAACCACAAGGATGCAGCTAACATGGACGTTTTACCAGAAAAGAACATAAGGATGGCAGAGGATATACTGGCTGTAAGGGTTGGTGATCAACCTCTCGTTTTACAGTCATATCTGGGAGTTCCAGCGGAATACGAGGGAGGTCCCAACTGGAAAGGTTTTTTATTCCAATGCATGAACTATTTTGAATATTTAACTTGTCCTCCTCCTCCAGCGTTAATACAAGTCATGTTCATGAAATCTCTCCTTAGAGGAGAGGCGTTACGGTGGGCGGAGACTGTAATTAAGGAGAGATCTCATAATATTAATGTAGAGACATTTTTTGAACTCTTTACTCAGAGATTCTCCCATCCAGCTCCCGAGGTCGCCTCTGCAGGAACCCCTGCTTCCAAGGACGTTTCTGCAGGAACCCCAGCTATTGAGCACGGCTCTGCAGGTACCCCTGCTCCCGAGGACATCTCTGCAGTTACCCCTGCTTCCGAGGATAACCCCCTCAGGTCCGGGGAGATTTTTTTTTTTTTTGGGGGGGGGGGTTATGGGTAGGGGCTGTTAGCCTCAAATCACTGGACATGGGAGATGAGGCTAACAGGGGCGCATCTCCGGGGGAACTACGGTCAAAGAAGTCCCTCGAGAGTGTGCCCATCAGTGCCCCTAAAATCGCTAAATCTACAACACGTGCTCGGCGAGCAGCACGAGCCCCTGCCTCGGTGGACGTCTCAGCTCCTGTCTCCGGAAAGGCGGTGAAACCAGCCTCTTCTGTTCCCGTGAAAGCAGCGCCTCCAGCCACTTCTGTTCCTGTGAGAGCGGCGCCTCCAGCCGCTCCTGTCCTTGTGAAAGCGGCGCCTCCAGCCGCGCCTGTCTTTGTGAAAGCGGCGCCTCCAGCCGCGCCTGTCTTTGTGAAAGCGGCGCCTCCAGCCGCGCCTGTCTTTGTGAGAGCGGCGTCTCCATCCGTGCCTGTTTTCGTGAAAGCGGCGCCTCCAGCCGCACCTGTCCCTGTGAGAGTGGCGTCTCCAGCCACGCCTGTCTTCGTGAAAGCGGCGCCTCCAGCCACGCCTGTCTTCGTGAAAGCGGCGCCTCCAGCCGCGCCTGTCCCTGTGAAAGCGGCGTCTCCAGCAGCGCCTGTCTCCGTGAGCGCGGCGCCCGCCTCTCCAGTCTCCGTGAGCGCGGCGCCCGCCTCTCCAGTCTCCGTGAGCGCGGCGCCCGCCTCTCCAGTCTCCGTGAGCGCGGCGCCCGCCTCTCCAGTCTCCGTGAGCGCGGCGCCCGCCTCTCCTGTCTTTGGAGCGCGGCGCTTCCAGACGCTCCTGCCTCCGTGGACGCCGTCGCAGGGCCCCCCGCCTCCGTGGACGTTGTCGCAGGTTCCCCGCCTCCGTGGACGTTGTCGCAGGTTCCCCTGCCTCCGTGGACGTTGTCGCAGGTTCCCCTGCCTCCGTGGACGTTGTCGCAGGTTCCCCTGCCTCCGTGGACGTTGTCGCAGGTTCCCCTGCCTCCGTGGACGTCGCTGCAGGTTCCCCTGCCTCCGTGGACGTCGCTGCAGGTTCCCCTGCCTCCGTGGACGTCGCTGCAGGTTCCCCTGTTTCCGTGGACGTCGCTGCAGGGACCCCTGCCTCCGTGGACGTCGCTGCAGGTTCCCCTGCCTACGTGGACATCGCTGTAGGGCCTCCTGTCCCCGTGAAGGCGGCTCCCTCTGCCCCCGTGACTGTGGCTACGGCCTTTTCTGCCTCCGTGACTGTGGCTACGGCCGTTTCTGCCCCTGTGACTGTGGCTAGGGACTTTCCGGCACCCGTGACGGTGGCTCCGGCCACTCCTGATCGTGCCAATGGGACGGCCCCAAGGTCTACGGGGCCGATCCCTAGAACTGTGCCCAGGCTGGCTTCTCAGACTTCCCCTCAGACATTTGCCAGTCCTGGGCACCCACCTGTTATTTTGGTTCCCTTGTCTGTCCCTGTCCAGGTTCCTGTCTCTGTCCTTGTCCCTGTGCCCGTGTCTGCCTTTGTCTCTGTCCCAGTCCCTGTCACTGTATTCGCGTCTGTCCCCCTAAATGTCTTGGTCCCTGTTCCCCTGCCTAGTCCAGTCCAGTCCCCGTGTCCGTCCAATGTTCAATCACCTGTCTTGCCCCCAGTCCAGTCCCTGTTTCAACCCTCTGTCCCGTCTCCTGTCCAGGTCCCATTTCAACCCTCTGTCTCGTCTCATGTCCAGTCACCTGTTAATCATGTACAGTCCTCTGTCCCTAAACATGTCAAGTCCCCGTATCCATCCCGCGTTCAATCACCTGTCTCGTCTCAAGTCCCGTCTCCGGTCAAGTCCCCATTTCAACCCTCTGTCTTGTCTCAGGTCCAGTCCCCTGTCCATTCCCAGTTCTCCATTCCGTCACCTGTCCCGTCTCCTTTCCAGTCTCTTGTTGCCCCCCTTTGTCAGTCTCATGTCATGTCCCCAGTCCCGTCTCATAGATCCAGTCCTGTCAAGTTCCCAGCTCCATTTCCTTTGTCTGTTCCCGTCCTGTCCTGAGTCATGTCTCCCATGGTTCCTTGTCTTGTCTTAGTCTGTCTTGTTTTCCGTGCCCTCTCCTGTGCCAGCTCCTGGGGGGTTTAGGTGTACGCGCCCCGGGAGTTGCGCGTTCAGGGGGGGGCATCTGTCACGCCCTCGTCTCGTCACCTCTGTTTTCCCCGGTCATGTGCTCTTTTAGCACATGGCTATGTTTTGTTTATGTTCTTGTCCCCGCCCTTGTACCGCCTTTGTTCCGCCTTCTCGTCTGTGTCATGTGTTAACCCGTCCTCCTCGTTATCTGTCCAGGTGCGTCTCGTCTATGTAGTGTATTTAAGTCCCCTTCCATCACTTCCCGTTGTCATTCATTTTGTATAGTATCTTTACCCAGTCAAGTCGTTTCGTTGTCCTTTCTAGTCATGTCGTGTTGTTTCTTTGTTTCGTATTGTTTGTTCCCTCGTTTTGTCGTTTAGTGTATTTCCTGTCTCAAGTAGTTTATAATCCCCGTCTTGTTGTTTCCTTTATAGCTTGTCTGTGTTTTGTTATATCTTTTGTTATATTAAAACTCTCCGAGTTCTAGCAAGTGCGTCCGCCTCTGTCAGTCCGCCCAGTGATCCGTGACAGTTATATATAAATGTTTATAGAGATAAAAATCAATACGTTTTTTAGACATTTTGTGGGTGTCAAATCAGAAAAATATAATGCTGTGAACTAGAGGGGTCAATGTTAAGGTGTTAAAATAATGTTAATTGTCTGACCTGTTCCACTTCCCACTCCCATCACATTTATAGTGTCCTGTCCAGTTCCAATGCTGCAGAGAGAGAATGAGAACATTTATGCAGAACTATTGGATGAGGTGATCCCACACTTTTTGTTTGCTGTGACACTCTTCAGGAGCCCCTTCGTTTTAATGAGGCCAACTTTGGTCAACTGTCTTCTGTGTTACAGGAACAATCCTTGCCCCAAAATCCATCTATATGTTGGGTCAAGTTAGTTCTTCATCTAAAGGTTTCCAGTCCATTTGGGAACTGGCAACATGCTCTGACTGGAGAGCAGCACTTGGTGATGAAACATTTTCTGAATTTTATATATAATGTTTATTGATTACAATCCTGAACATCACCTTTATTTTTATTTTTATTTATTTATTTTTTTTGTATCTGCTCACATTTTTATATCCTAACTGTTTCCCCAAGTTCATATTGTCTCTCTTTAATTTCAGACAAGTTCTGAACACAGTTTGTATATTATTTGTGCTGAACAAACACAGTTAAGTAAATCACTGAAATGTAAAGCTTGTAAAACGATGAATAGTTTCTCGGTTGCTTTGTAATAATCAGTTGGATTTGCAATCCATTTAACTTTCATTTGTAGCATGAAAATTGGTTGAGTTATGGATTTATATGCTTCCCAATACCTCCACATCACAGACCATGTGTGGAGCTATGTACAGTACAGTATACAAAGTGAATTCTGATTCAATGCTGATTCAAGATGTTAATTTGATATAATACTGTAATAATTTTATAAATGTTTGTTTTTACATTATTTATGTTGTTTATCAATTATCACACCAAGATATTTTCCATACACTCTTTCTCTTTCAAAATTATTGATCATAATTTTAACATCACTCTTGATTTTTCAGTTTCAGACAAATCAATGATAAAATATATATATTACACTGCATTCACAAACTGGTCCAAACTATCCCCAGAAAAATGTACATTTGTCATCAGCAAATACAACAACTTTAAACAATTTAGACCTTTTACAGATACAATTAATATACAACAGAAACATCTTAGGTCCTAACACTGAACCTTGTGGGACCCCATAAGTGACCTTGAGTAGTTTTGGTTTTATGTCATTAATTAATACAAATTGTTATCTATCACAAAGGTAACTCTTGAGCCATGAATATGCTTCTCTTCTAATACCATATCTCTCCAGTTTATTCATTAAACTGGTCAATAGTCCTGATGGGTCTATTGCAGTAGTATCTCTCCTTCCAGTTGAATCACTGCCATCGAGGTGAACCTATTTGACCAGTACATGGAAGTGTGTATAAGCAGATATAAAGAGAGCCAATCAGAATGTAATTGGTGAGGCCAGATTAACACACTAAAAGTATCAGACTCTCCGTCTGCTTGTGGGCGGAGCATCTGTAGATGACAACTTCAACATCATAGGGACATGCTTTATTTTTACCATAAGGAAAACAATACCACACAATGTGATAAATACGTGGACCCCACCACCACCCCCACGACCACACACACACACACACACACACACTCACACTTCAGCACAACAGAGGCACAGAGACCCATGCACAAACAGTACCTGAGCACCATGGAATTTCAGCGCCTTTTCCTTTAAATCTGTGGTTCTCGTACTTGGCCTGTAGTGCCCCTCTTTTTTAAACGTAGTTGAAGAATATGTTTGACTCTGTAATCTTTTGCATCCAGACTCCAGTGGAATTTATTTAAAACACTAAGTCAAAGTAACGTCTTAGAAGTGACATGCATTATGAGTCTCATCCATTCAACTTGCTGCACCATTACCTACTATTCTACACTCTCTGTGTGTGTGTGTGTGTGTGTGTGTGTGTAGCCCAAGGCTTGTTTTACCTGGACAGGATTTCTGGGAGTGTTTTCTGGGTGAACTCTCTCATACACTGCTGCTCGGTAGAACACTCCAGAAACAGCTGGAACGTCTGGAGATATCTGGAGAAATCCTCTATCAGATTTTGGAAAGGAGCCACCGCCATTTCAAATTTCTGTGGATAAAATAATATGGGACAATCTGGAGCAGCTTCACATGAGTCTAACGTCACGAGACCCTGTGACAAGAGGCTGTGGAGCAGTGGAACTGGGTTCTTCAGAATAAACCATGTCCAGTACCTTTACTAGTCTATAGACTGTATGTTTATGAGTCTCTAGGAAACATTTCCTAACTGAGAGCTTTGGTCTGCCGCTGGTGAAACTCTGTAAAAATATCCTGAATTCTACAAGCTTGGTCCAAACAACAGATTGGAGATGTTTATTCCTCCAAAATCTCACAAATATGAAGGTTTTCCTCTTTTTTAATGTGTGTCCATTCATGCATCATCTTCATAAACAGATCAGCTTTAAACAAGATCTGAAATCTACTGATTTAATCCTAAGGTTAATCATTTGTGAAGAGAAAACAGTTTTGAAAGTGATTCAAAACAGATGAATGTTACAAACATGAAAAATGACATAGCTACAGAGAGAGAGAGAGAGAGAGAGAGAAAGAGAGAGAGAAAATACAGACCTGATGCAGCCTTCTGTTCCTGAGGGTGTGTGCATTTGTGTCTGTAAGAGAGATTGAGACAGCATAAATACTTGAACCTACTGAAGCTTTCGATAGTGTGTTTGTGTGTGTGTGTGTGTGTGTGTGAATGAGAGAGAGAGAGCGAGAGATATGAACTCATAAGATGAGTGTAACTGCTCTGCAGAGCCTGAAGGGCGCCCCCTTGTGGGAGCTGCTGAAAGTGGATAGAGACTATTGTAGATGTTCAAAGGTTTCCTGCAACTAAATAAGGATAAGACAGGAGTTCTTGAGCCTGGATGTGAAACACACAGAAACATGTTTAGACTCATTTCAGTCACAAACAGCTGACGTTTTGCAAAGAAATGCATTATTATTATTATTTTAATTCCCCCGGGGTGAAGTTTTGAAATGATCAAGATCCTTGTATGTTGCTGACTTTGAGCTCTAATCCTTTAGGCATCTCATGAAAACAGGCAAACGTTGTGCAGCACCTGCTCGGCTCCATACGTAACATATAGAACTGATATGTTTATAAACCCTCTTCACATTTGTTATATTAAGGATCATAACACATTTTTACCGTATTTATTATGTTTTAATGTCTTCTCTGTGCACTATGTACAGTACTGTGACATCTAGGATCGGACGGTACGGCCAGAATTTATCATCACCATCAAACAACACCCTCTTGGCTTTGTCAATATTAATATTTACAATTTACAGTTAAAACTTTTTGAGTGCCAAACTATACCATATCATTTTTATTAAAACATTAGGTATTGTGATATATATATATATATATATAATTATTGTCCAGCCTTAGTGACACTACAGTTAGTTACCTCTGGGATTAATAAAATCTAATCTATTGGATTTTTATTCCGCTTTTTCAACTATATACTTAACAGTCTTAAGTGTGATTATGTAAAAATGTAGAGCTATGGAATAGATGTTGAGCCCCTTTTACAGGACCTGATTACTTTAGAGAAACATGTTTTTTTTTTGTTTTTTTTCATTCTAGGGCTTGGAGGCACTGTGAAGGACTGTCCAGTCTGACACTGCAGATCATTTTGGAGCATAAGGGATAACAGACTTGGTTGAGAGCTTCTCTGGTGACTACTACTGCAGCTTTTTGTTTTTACAAAAATTTAGCCTGATTTTGATGTGATTATTTGTATCCCTCCACTTTCTAACATTCTAACATCTGGGTTGCCTAAGGACACCCCGATGAAAGGTCTAGCATGTTAGAATGATTTGCATATTTTAGACAAGTCTGGCATCTCCAACAGTTCTGGTTCCTGTCTGAATATGGTCTGATCTGGTTTGACAGGCATATGCCTTTATTCCCAATTTTGCAACCTTACATATGGGTTGATCAACTAGAAGAGAAACAGGTTCTGAAACAGGTAACACCCAGGAGCACTGTCGTAAAGTATAGGCATGTTGTAGCCATGAACATATCTGATTTCAGTGGCGTAAAACTGACAATGTTTGAGCTTATCACATGAGGTAAGGTTAGGGAGCGTGTGTGACTTTCCAAACCAGTCCAAATGCTAGGAGAAATGGCATTCAACTAAAGAAAAAAAAAAATACAGTCATTGTTTTGTTTTAGAAAACAAAATCACCAGCATCACACACAAAGCTTCTGTAGTCCTGATTATACACTTTAGAATTGGACTAAAAATATAAACGTTTATAAATGGTTTAAGATCTCTTCATGAATAGATATTAATTATGCTTTTAATACATTAATAGTCATTAATATTCAGTTATAAAACACAGATAGAAAGGGCAGCACTTACCTGTTATTTGCCAAATATTGAACCCACCTCCATCTACTGTTAAACCTCAGATCTTACCAGATACTGACCTCAATTTATCTTCTTCATCAGTTGTCTTTTTTCAACTTTTTTGTCAAGTTTGTTGGCTCCAGCATATATTTGTTAATACGTTTAAACATTTAATAAATTAGCCACCAACAGCAAGTCTTTTTATACATCAGTGACAATGTGGTGTGCACTTTTAAAATGTGAAACAACTAAATACACATTGTCACCAAAAATAGTCTGATGTAGTCCTTCATGACCAATGTGAAAGACAATAATATTGTGTAATCTGATCCTGGCATGAGGCTGATCAGACGTTTGATTATTAAACCAAAGAAACACACAGGTTAATGCCGTGTAATGGTGTATTTTGCCTAATTTTTATGTCACTCCAGGCTATGCCCCAGATATTTTGCAAGACTTCTCTGAGTGTGGCACCCGTTCAGCTTGCACTTTGCATATGCCTTTGTTTGTTTCCAAAGGGGCACTTTTCTCTTTAAACTCTGAAAATGGTTCAAACATTGTGTCCTGAAGGCGGTGCCGTGTATCAGGACGACAATGCACCAATACACACAGCAAGACTTGTGAAAGATTGTTTTGATGAACATGAAAGTGAAGTTGAACATCTCCCATGGCCTGCACAGTCACCAGATCTAAATATTATTGAGCCTCTTTGGGGTGTTTTGGAGGAGCGAGTCAGGAAACGTTTTCCTCCACCAGCATCACGTACTGACCCGGCCACTGTCCTGCAAGAAGAATGGCTTAAAATCCCTCTGACCACTGTGCAGGACTTGTATATGTCATTCCCAAGACGAACTAACGCTGTATCGGCCGCAAAAGGAGGCCCTACACCGTACTGATAAATTATTGTGGTCTAAAACCAGGTGTTTCAGTTTTATTGTCTAACCCCTGTAGAAGCAGGGTTTAGTTAGAGAACATTAGAAGAGCCCCGACTTTATACACTTTTAAATAAAAAATCTCACTGCTCAGTTTAAACTTCACCTATTGTGTAACAGCACTTTACAGCCACAGTATTTTATATTCTAATGTACTGCCTTTTTTGTTTGTTTGTTTCACATTGTACTGTTTTATTAAATGTTTCTGTGCAAAAGCTAGATCTCAGGCATGATCTATTGCTTTGATTCTTTCAGTGTTTTCTCTTTTTGAACTGTTTTATTTGGCACTAATGTTGCAAATCTTATTTTAATTGTTTTAACATTGTTTAGTTAATTTTAAAAAATTATATACTTCTAGTGCAGTTTTTTTTTCTGTAATGTTTTTGTAAAGTACTTTGAATTGCCATTGAGTATGAAAGGTGCTCTGTAAACAAACTTGCCTTGCTTTGCCTTAACTATCTCCAAGAGAGGTTGTCCTGGTTGATCTTGAACAACTGGCAGATCCCTACCTCCGGTGGGTTGTAGACTTAAATTCTTTAAGCAAAGACACCTTTAAGAGCAGGTATTATGAAGGCGTATCACCTGGGCTCGGCGCATTCCCTCAAAGGCCTCGCCCTTCGGATCGCTCTCTCTGCCGCTTGACGCCTTTGCACCATCCAACTTTTGCGTCGCCATCAAGAGGCTCAGCCATCGCCCTCGGGATCCTGTTTCCCGGACCCTGCCTCACCGGACCCTGCGTCGCCGGACCCTGCCTCGCCGGGCCAAGCCACACTGGGCCAAGCCACGCTGGAGCCGGTCGACAGTGTTGTGAAAAATAATTTTATTACTTTGTGTTAGTGGACAAATATCCTTAAATGATGATTAGTTAAAATTAGAAAGTATAATTACATATTCATTGTATGAAACCTTGTATTCATATGAATGATTAACCAGTATTTTAACTATGCATTTAAACAGTTTAGAATCTGCACACTAACTGGCATGTTGACTCAGTATTACCACCTTTCTAAATTCTTAGACCTCTAACATTGAACAGATCTACACTCAGGCTTTTAGCATAAATTACAACTGTTAGCCAGAAGGGGGAGTTGAACTTTAGGGCATCTCAGTGACCTTAAGTCTATCAGTGACCTTAAGTCCATTAGTGACCCCTCTGAATCTTGGTGACAGAAAAGGAATGTGGGTAATAAAACCTACAGAGTCAGAAGGGCATGATGAGTGTTTTGGGGTCATAGGTGCATGGGAAACCTGCACGCGAGAAACCTGAGTACTAACATGTCTAATTATGCATATTAATATATGTTAATCAGCCAGAAACGCCTTGCTAGCAGGGTATTCGTCATTTGGGGTATAAAACTATGGAGTCAGATCCCAAGAGTCAGAACTTTGCGTGGAAGGGCACTAGGTTGCGTTTCTTATGTATTAGTTCTCCTGGTTCCAGTATTAAAATAAATACTTTGGTTTGCTTTGAACTTCACTCGACTGGTCTTTGTGAAACTTCCGGAACGAGCACGCCTCCCTCAGGAGAGAGGGTGTATTTTGGATCTTTTGGAGATCTTCTAAATTTTAATTACTTTGGGAACGGTCCAAAAATAACACTGAAATTCTTCAACAGCGACTACCAACCGAGCGAGTCTTCCCCTGCCGAATTCACCTCAGACACGTATTCGGAGACCGAGCGTGCACGGCGAACCTTCCGGGGGAGGCAGCTCATGATCCCGCATCGGTTTCGGGACACCTACGCCAGCCGTTCGGTAGATGACTTCCAGAAGTTCTACCTCCGGGCCAATGCATCACCGAAGGACATCGAGAACTCTCACCAGCGACGGGGCCACGTTATCCGGTTCCTGCTTCACTGCGCCCCGCCCGGCTGCGAATTCACAGACCTGTCTTTCAACCATCACACCACTGTTTCCACTTGGGTACAGAGCCTTCAGAAATTGGGTTACGCTTCGACCACTGTAAAGTGTTACCTGCACAGCGCCAAGGCATTCGTCTCGCACGTCGCTGCCTTCGACCCAGAGACCGCTGGAGTCAGCCCCGAAGAGCTCCAGAGGCTGAAGCTGACCTTCACCAAGGCTCATCGTGACATCGCACACACGATTCTGGGCCATCGTCAGCGCGTGAAGAGAGCGAAGCTGAGTCGCTTGCCACCACCATCGGATTTCAGGGTCTTCCTAAGCCACACTAAGACCCAAATCCCTGAGCTCATCGACGCAGCCCGAACGGGGGACACCGCCCGCCGCTCGACCCTACGGATGCTCCAGGGTTACCTGCTCGGCCTTTTGTCTGTCTTTACCGGCCATTGGTCGGTTGTGTTTCTCAACCTCACGGTTGGAGGCAAGCCAGCACCACGGATGGCGCCGGCTTCGTGGTTTACGTCCGTCAACATAAGACCAGCGCCTTGTTCGGTGACGCTCCAATCGGGTTGTCTGCCACAGAGCTGGCCTGGTTGACCGCCCTCAGCGAATTACACGGGGCCCAGGATGGGTTCGTGTTCTTGGACCGGGGGAAACAGCTGTGCAAGCCAAACTCACTGCTTCGGATCGTGTGGACGGATGCGGGTCTCGGAGGCATGGTGGCCTTCAACCTGATCCGCACGGCTGTTTCGAATCAGGTGAGTGTTGAACTTAATCCAACTTATGTGGCTCTTGACCAGGCCTTCCTACTTCTGACACCTCGCCCCTCTGTTCCAGGTTTCGACTCTGCCGGCCGAAGATAGAGATCGAGTGAAGACAAGCATGTGTCACTCCAACATCACCGCCCGGGCCTTCTACCGAGACGGCCTCTCTGCGGCCGATGTGATTTGGGCTCGCGAGAACCGAGGGTGAGAACCCTCGAAGCGCCCTGAACCTAAAATTTATTAAAACTAAAATTTATTTCTGAATCCCCAACTAAAGTGTTCCCGTGTGGTAAACTACCTTTTAGGCACCTATCGCATGGATGTAGGAGACCATTTGGCTTTTTTGGCCCCGGAGACCAGCCACTTCTCCGGGCATATATAGAACCAATTCTGGACCTTGTCCGGAATTAAGACTTTAACGATCAGTGGTTATGGGTTAACATTGTCGGCGGGTGGCCCGTTCCACCGCCCCGCAAAGGAGCAGTGGTCGGAGGCCTATCGACCTTAGGCAGTCCCCAGGACAGTCCCGGGGGTGGGAAAACTACTTTTTAGGCACCCGTCGGATGGATGTAGGAGACCAAGTGGCTTTCTTGGCCCTGGAAATCAGCCACATATCCGGGCATACAATACAACCAATTCCCCCGGGGGGTTGGTGTGGAAGTAAGGTCTTTTGGTTTCACAGTTAACTTCCGCGAGCAGCCCATTCCACCGCCCCACAAGGGAGCAGTGGCCGGAGGCCTATCGACCCAAGGCAGTCCCCGGGACAGTCCCGGGGGTGGGAAAACTACCTTTAGGCACTCGTCGTACGGATGTAGGAGACCATTCGGCTTTTTTGACCCCAGGGAACAGCCACCTCTCCGGGCATATATCGAACAAACCAAAGGGGACTAGGGGCAGATAGTCAGTTCAGTTCTACCAGCGTTCAGCTTCGAACTGAGAAATTATCACACTTTCAGGGTGTACAACCGTGACCCGCGGGACGGTGCAGGCTAGTGGCCAGGTCATTCAAACTGATCCTGGCCTAAGGCGCCACCGTTCACCGGGGTTGGATTCATATTCCCAACCGATTGAGTAAGTCTCCCTCGGAACAATTCTGAACAAGCAGACCACCCTATTACGGGGGGGGGGGGGGGGTCCCCGAGTCATGGAGGCTGGAGGTCCCCGAGTCATGGAGGCTGGAGCACAAGGCGAGGAGGATCGTTCTATAACCGGTATTCGGATTAGAAGCCTGCCCCTGGTGCTCCGAGAGTACCGAGCTCAAACGGTCGTAAAGGACGGCCGTTAAGGGAAGAGAATTGAAGAGAATCCTGGCCCCCTCAAAGCACGAGGAGGTCGGCATCGGTTTATGGCTTGCCCCCGGAGCCTATGGTAAATGTCTGCATTTAAGAAGACGAAGGGTCGATCCGTTGGCCGACCCTGCAAACTTCCAAACGCGGCCTGGGAAGACCGATCGGTGTCACCTCTAATGCGCTCTTTGCCCCCGGCTGTTTCCAACGGGGGCCCGGTGGTGCGCTCCCAAGTCCCACACATGGGGGAAAAGTTGGGAGATCCCACGTTAGACCAACGTTACGCCAGTCTACGCCTTGGGGGTTAAACGCCCCTTCGACTCGCACATGGGCAGTATTAAGCCTTTAAACGATTAATGGTTTTACGGTCAACTGCCGTCGGGCGACCCGCTCCACCCACCCCACGAGTGGGGCTGGTGCACGGTGGACCCAGACGGCTGGATGATGTAGGAGAACCACAGGGGAACACCCTCATATGCTCAACCCCCCATGCCCGGGAAAGTTGTCCCCTCCTGGGCATATATCGAATGTATCATCGTGGATCAATGTGGACCTAGGTAGGGACTTAATTTACTTCCAAAGGGAGGCTGGTCAGACCATCCCTTTCAAGCCCAGAGAGGTCAAACCTCCCTCGGACTTCTAGTTCAAGTTTCACCCAGTGTACAGCTTTGAACTTCCAGGGCTGGAGGGCCTGGGTTACCACCCATCCTAGCCCGATCAAACACTCTCTTGTTTCGGCTCAAAGCATTGTCATTTGCCATTGGGACTTAGAGTTTTTTTTTCATAAAGAGGGGAGGCCGGTCATATCATCCCCTTTAACCCCAGAGGGCGTCACTCCTCTGGGCTTGTGTATTTGAATCATCGGGGTCTATGGAAGTGTGGACTTCGAAATATTTATCCAACTTTCCAGAGGGTAAGGACGTACTAAATCATATCCAATCCACCCCGAGAGTCCCACTCCCTCGGGGAGTCAAAAGATAAGTTTGTTCCATTCATAACCCGTCTCAGTTCGAAGAACCCGTTTCGATGGGAGGGTCCCTCTGCCCATCCCTTAAGCCCAGAGTGTGTCACTCCTCGGGCTTGTGTATTCGCATCACCGGGGTCCATGGAAGTCTCTTGAGGGAGGGGAAGCCACCCAAACCATCCCCTTAAGCCCAGAGGGTGTCACTCCTCGGGCTTTAAATACCCATCACCGGGGGTCTCCAGAACTGTGGACTTTTAGAATAACTTTGTGTAATGCATGCAAATTATAAAAATTAAAGAAAGACATTCATAGGATTGATAGGTGGTACTTGGTTTAAAAAGTTTGAGAACCACTGTCTAATCTCTAGGCATTCTCAAGGTCAGTTGAAAATCCTTCTCCCAATTAGATTATTTAAGGACAGGTAGACATAGGATCAGTGAAAATAATGGCTGAAACTCTTTTTGCGAGTAATGATTAGTCTCATTCACACACACTCTGCCCATAAGTAGACAGTGTCTGATATCTTCCGTGCATTAAGTTGGCCTCACTGTCAGTTTCTGCCTGTGTCTGTCCATGTGTCGTTTTGTACTGGCCCTGATGACAGTTTGATGTGAATTAAAAACTGCTTCCACCTACACGTCATGCCAAAATACAAGACTTACAATTGGTCCTTCAGTGTTTCAGTCAATTTTCTTTTCCTGGTAGTAGGTGGTTCTTGGCCAAGTGGTGAAAGATAACAGACTCTTACTAGAGACTCTGGCAATTATGCGCTATCTGCATCTGATGCCAGTGATGAAAGCACACCAGTGGCTTCATCCGCTGTAAAATCTGTACCTCCAAGCTAAGCTCCAAACTATTCTTGTAGAGTGCTTCGGCAGTCACATTTCAGCTTTGCTAGCAGGTGTTAACACATTGCATGTACAGGTTAGCCATCACTGATTCATTAAATCAGTTTGTGTATATGTACAGTTTGGTTTTTAACAGTTAAATACAACATCCTGTGGTTAACACTTCTTTGTTTTAAACACTTAACTAAAAAGAGATGCATGTGGCTTTAATTTTCTTTTTATCATCATTACGACAATTTTAGGGGTCCGTATCAACATTTAGAACAAAAAGCAGTTTGGTAGGCCTTAATCTTCTTGTACCAAATATCATAAAATCTGTTTGATATAATAAAAATAATATCCAATATGCCAGATTATTTAAAAAAAAACTCTTCAGAGGATCAATTATAATAAAATGAATAAAAAAAATTACTACTGATTGCATTACTATATGGTGGCTTTATTTATTTTTTTTATTATTATTATTGTTATGGATTCAATTTTTTGCAGATCTTAGGGTACACATTTTAGTGTACTACATCTGTTTTTCTAGGATTATTATTTGAACAGTAACTTGAGTGCCTTAACTGAATTACAGTATTTTTAATTTTTTTTTTCTAAGACACAAGAGAAGATTTCTGATTCGGATGACCATTTTGACTCCAGTGATGAGAGTACGAACCCCAGAATTGATGCAGCTACTGATGAGGTCAGAACAACTGAACACACACAGACTGGGATGAAATTAAGAAAACGACAAAGTAGCCTAGTAAGTCTTAGGTTTTTTTTTTTTTTTATTCCATCAGACATTATAACCTATAGTTCAGAATGTCATGATTTAAATGGTCACTATTATTTTTTCTTTTAGTTTAGAGGGAAGAGACCTGAAAACTTAGATGAGTCTGATACCTGTGAGGAGGTGACTGATATCGGTAAACGGAGTGAGGAAGAATATATTCCAGATACCTCAGGAGATAGCTCAGAAAGTAGCACAAATGTGCTGTTGTCACAGTTCAAAAGATGGCCCATTTCTTCTCCAAGTCAGAGCTGTAGTACAAGAACAAACCAAATTCATCAGAACAATCAAACACTCAACGTCTCGGATTAAGAGCGGCAGCAGAAACTGGGATCTTCTGACCAGTCGCGGCACTCAGCTCTCTCTCAGCCATGATTCACTTCCTCCTGACAGTACGTCATTTGTTGACCAAGAAAGCACAACTCTTAGTGGTTATTCCTGCTATAAACAAAAAGAGTAATGGTGGAAGAATTTACGACAAAAAACAGCATTGCTTGTTCTGTGGCTTAGCTTTTTCAAAACTTGCAAGACACCTACAGCGTAAACATTTCAACGAAATAGAGGTAGTGAAGGCACTAAGTCATCCAAAGGGATCCAGAGAAAGGCGAAAGCAGTTAGAGTATGTGCGTAACAAAGGTAATTTTGAAGACAATTCTGATGTGTTGAAAGCAAGTGAAGGAAAACTAGTTCCTCGCAAGTTACCAAAAACACTCTCAGAAGGTGAAGATTTAATTTCTTGTATATACTGCCAGGGATTGTTTTTAAAGAAAACATTGTGGCGACATGTTAAAATATGCAAATTCAAGCCAGGAGAAAGCAGACCTAAAGCCTAGAGTCCTGGCTTTGTGCTCTTTTGCAACACCTCCCCCATGAGGTGTAACTGATGTTTGGAAACTTTTAAATGCCATGAATCAAGATAAAGTGTCACTTGCTGTCAAGAATGACCAGTGTATTGAGTTTGGAATGCATCTGCATAATAAGTATGGATCCCGCATTAAAATGCACAAATGCATATGGCAAAAACTCAGGGAGCTTGGAAGACTTCCTATATGCGCACAAGAGTATACCCCTCTTAAATGTGTTAAAGATCTCATTCTTCCTGAAAATTTCATGTACACAGTCAGCGCAGTTAAGCAGAGAGCTGGTTACAACAAAGACACGGACAAATATGAATCACTAATTGTGGCTGTAAAACTTGGACACAGCCTGAACAGGATTGCCATGCTTGTTGAAAGCAATGTCACCATTGAAGGAGATGAAAAAACTGCAAAAGAGGCTAACAACTTCCAAAAAATCTATGGCTCCAGATGGCATGAATATATTTCAGCCACAGCCTGGCAAAAACTAGAGGAGTCAAGGTGGAACACTCCTCAGTTACTTCCTTTCACTGAAACGTCTTCATTATATCTTGACGAACAAGAGCACCATTACCGTAAGGTGTCTGCTTACACTTTTAGAGAAGCATCAGAGCCATATCCAGATGTTAGTCTGGCCCTCTCAGGACTGGAAAAGAAGCTCTGTCAGCACTTCAGACAAATAGAGATCAGATGCAAAAGAGGCAGGAAGGTTGCTGTTTTGGTAACTTCAACAATGCAAGAATCACTTGACCTCCTTTTTGAGACACGACGTAAATATGGAGTACGGCAGGAAAATGTTTATCTTTTTGCACACCCCTTTTCAATGACCTGCTTTTGAGGCTCAGACTGCATCAGATATCTTGCAAAAGCTTGTGGTGCAAAAATAACCATCTATTTTAACTTCTACAATGTTTAGGAAACAAATTGGAACCCTTTCCCAACTTTTGAATCTCTGCAATGCAGAGCTTGATCAATTGGCTGACTTCGTACGACATGATATTTGTGTCCATCGGCAGTTTTACTGCTTACCTGAGGGTACTATCAAGCTGGTAAAATTCAAAGTCCTCATAGCACTTGAAAAGGGATGCTTGGCAGATTTCAAGGGGAGGAATCTTGATAATATCATCATTGATCCTGAAGATACAGTACACCACACAAGTAGTTCTTGCAAAACATCAAGTGATCATGAATATTTGTTACCATACACAGGGTGCATACAGTATTTGAAATCCTTGAAAATACTTGAAAATTAATGTTGTATTTTCCAGGTGTGAAAAGTGCTGGGATTTTGGATAAAGGGCTTAAAATGCTTAATTATATATATAATGTATATGTATGTATATGTGAAGTACTGATTTTAAGTATGTGGGCATTTAAATATGCAATTATAACAGCTGTAAGGTGCTGGATAAGCTTAAATTTGGTTTTAGAATACTGGGTCTTAGAACACTGGGTCTAAAACCGGTGATTTTTTAATAAAAAACTACACCTAGCCTACCTGAGGAAAGAAAAAAAAAAAAAAAATATATATATATATATATATATTAGAGCAAGATTTTCCTTTAGAGCAAGTTGCAGAAGGAAAAAAAAAAACAGAAAGCAGTGGTAGCTGCATGACAGGTATCTGGTTAACAAACCTCTTTTTTTTTCTGTAATGTTGTCATATGTAATGGTAGTACTGTTTACAACTATTTGTTTCCCTGACAGGTCTGCCCCTCAATGTAGAAGTACTTCTTGATGTGGTTATATTGTATGTGTGTGCACCATAGGTGTGTTATGTAAATGTTGTATTTGAAGCATATCTCATCAGTACAAATGAGGTAGAGCTTTATTGCTATGATGCTACATGCAGAATCTAGAAATGGTATAGCTTGCCTAAGTTTAGTTTTGACAACTGTTGTCTTGACAAATAAAATGGTCATGACAAACAGAATGGTGTTCTCTTGGTCTGCTTATTTTGTTGCTTTTTCACTGTGAAACATCTTAGGATTATTTGGATCAGATGTGTTAGAGCAGTAAAGACAAGAAGAATGACGGGACAGTAGTACTACATAAGCAGGGTGTGGCACACTTAGGAGGACAAAAACAAAAAATAATGTTAAGTATTTATTCAGTTTATGTTTGTTTTGTGCAGGGCAAGTTGATGTAGAGACAGGGCAAGTTAAAGATGAGACAGATCAATTGCCAAAGTCAGTTAAAAGAAAGAGACGTAATGTCATCATCCAAAGAGGGTCCTTTTAGGTTTTGGTACACAACCTGTTGGTTGTACGTAGTTCAGTGTGAAATGATTGTGAACAAAGTTCATGTTCCGTTTGTTTTAAAACCTTGTTTATTTTAATGCTCTACAGACAAAAGCAAGACATTGCTATTCCTACATGTGAACATAGTCATAATCAGGCAGCACCAGACGATTTCAGGGAAAACTAATTTAGAGGTTAACTATTTTATACATTTTGTCATAATTCTTCGCCAGAGAATTTGATTTTGTCAGAGAACTTCGCCATGAAACTGATCATGACCTAAAAGTGAGAAAACAAAATTATTTATTTTTTTTCATAAGTGAAGGGGATTAAGAAGACTTAAACAACTTTGTTAGCTGTTTCACTTGGAAAAGAGGTTGATTTTATTTGGGACAACCCCATAAATACAGGAGCAGACCTCTTGTAATAAAAACAACACCTGGGGTGTCCTCTTAATCCTAGACATTCAAGCCCTAGATTTTCGTTCATTGGGTGTTTGGTTAGTTAATTGAGATTGGGATTTTTAGATAAAGGCAACACTCCACTCCATCCTATAGGCTCCACAGCAGTAAAAAGCACTCTGCTCCCCCAGCACTCACATGTATTCAGCCTTGTTAAATGTCCTGAATAACGCCTAATTCCGATTTCATGCCTATTAGACAGAGAAAGAATAAGGGTCACCGCACATGTATGAACGCCCTCTTTTTCTTCTCACGCCCTGTACCATTCACAATTTGCAGTTTTCCCACCCTCATGAGATGTTTTGTACTACATCTACTTCAGCTTTAACATTGTAGTGGAGTCAGAGATAATTAATTTTTATTTGAATAATGATAAATTATTTAATTCATTTTGTTAAGCTCCAAGGTTGGGAGCCATTAAGTTATATGTAGTGTCTTTACCTGTCCAGTCTCAGCTTGGACAAGTAGGCTATAATGCTGAGCGACGTTACACATAATATAGCAGAATTAGCTAGAATTAATTATTATTAGCTCATTGACCCACTGTAGGTTCTTGGCTTTGAAATTACCCAAATAGAATAATTCCATACAAGAAAAGTGGACATACAAACAAACAACCAAGGACTGGTTTTATCACACAACTGATTTATTAAAGATAAGATCAAATATTGAATATATTGATTATACATTCATATAATGAAAGGGATTACAGCGATACATGAGGGAGCAGGGTGATAAATATATGAGGGAATTTCTCTATGATAATTACCCTAAATTCTAAAATGACTACAGTCTATCCCAGCACAGCATTCAGCACCAATCTCCTGAGCTAAATAATTTAACCAGTGATCGTACGTATCCCTGGAAAGGAGTGGAGACGGCTTACAGGACATCACAGACATGCTGGTCTTTCTGGAGCCTCTCACGGACCTTGTAGCGTTGTAACCCTTCTTTTTTTTTGCATTTTGCTTTTGGCCAAAGACCCTTGAACACAGCAACTGCTCCATCCGAGGTGGTGGCATCCTGAGGGGCATATGGGATTCTCCTTTGCTGCTGATTTTCCTCCTTGTGAGAGCCACGTCAATGCATGTCTGTCCTGGGCCTTTGTTCAGAGGCACCACCTCAGAAGGCGATAATTCTGAGGGAGCATGTGGCCTTCTGCTTCGTCACTGATCCTGAAGCTCTTTTCCCACTGCTGAGGGTCAGAGGCCTGAGGTCTTTTTCATGCCCTGGGCGTTGTGTCAGCTTTGCTGGATTTAAACTATAGCTTTCTAATATTACTACTAGAAATAAAAATAAAACTTCTGTTGGAATTTCTGGGCTCTCTTAGGTGAGTGTCCTGACTGGAAGCAGATTCACCCTTGGGTGTATCTAAATTTCTCCTTCATGCCACCCCTCTTCTTTCCTTTTCTATCTACATTTTCTTTCTATATTCTGGGTTTGTTCTGACTAACAGAAGTGTTGAAAATCTTGAGTGTAAACCTAACCTGAAACAGGAGCACACACTCCACTAAAATTACTGAAATGGGCTGCTAATGCACCTGACAGGCCAGGTATAGTCATACAGGTTGGGTTTTGTAAAAATGGATCAAAGTCTGGATTTGAACACCTCTTTTCAGACAGGACTAAAATCACAGAGATACTCCAGCAACTATTACATTACCTCACTTCCACAGGGAAAACTAATGCCATTAGAGCAGGGCTTTATACACATTATTTTACTCAGTGATTAAAACATGAATCACCATTAATCTCCTCAATTTGTGGAGTGATGGGTGATTAATGGCAAGTATTCAATTTAGTGATATATGATATTACAGTCCAGTTGTTTCTATTAAAGAGGAAACACTCTCTCTTTTCTCCACAGTGGAACACACTTCTGGTTCTTAATAAAATATCTGTGACCTGATTTGGCTAATGCCTGTAGTTTTCAACATGGTATAGTACAATTTCTGTCTGTTCAACAAGCAGAGCCCCCCCCCACACACACACATACTTGTCTCTGTGAATTGTGGGGGTCACCTGGAGGAATACTTTGTTCTTAGTTTTTTTTTAAGTCACCATGAATGAAGAGAACAGACATCTGTGGTCCTATTTAAGACAGCAAATTCACATGGCCAATAGAAGTGGCTCTTTGGCCTTCAGTTACTAGTCCAGTTGTGGCTGTACTTGAAAGAATGTGATACTGCTAAGGTTTATATATATATATATATATATATATATATATATATATATATATATTATAAAATATATAAATGAGTCCGGCTTCGCTTCGCTCTCCTTCTGCTCACTCAGGGTGCTTTTGGCTTCGAAGAACCAACTAGGTTTCTCAACGATGGTGACTAAAATTGAAACTGACTCTACTCTTCTTTCAGGGGATTGGTGCAATGCACTCTGGCCTCAAAGGAGCAGAGAACTAGATAAATTTAAATAAAACTTGGCCTTGTTGCTGTACCGGCAGCTTGTCCTCGTGGATTTAGGCACGATTTAAGGTGGAACGGAACATCAGACTAAGAATCTGGGGAATAAGGAGCTTATTCAGATTCATTATCTGGCATGAAATGATATACTGCTTGCTGTTATTTTATATCCTGCAAAATTAAATAAATAAATATATAAATGACCCCCAAAGTAAACTGTTCAAAAAACATTTGACTATAGACCTAAATTGCAATTGAAATTATTAATACACATTTACAACAAACAAACTTGCAACTTTTTGCAAAAAGTCATTAAACAAGAACTGTTTAAATCACTCAACAAAACTAACCAAACAAGTTGGTGCTTCAAATTCAACACAAAGCATCAGTTTTACTGAAATAAGCTGCAGAGTTATTCAACACTATGGTATGAGATCCATGTGAAAAACCACGTCATGTAAGGAAAAAATTGGTTTATGAGGGGGAGGGCAAAAAGAGGAATAAAACTCGACTGTTTAAAACAATCTTGCTCTATTGAGCAAGGATAGCACAGGTCAGGATTTAAACTCTTGAAATATAGCTACAGTAAAAGAGCAAGAGCAAAGAAACTAGCTAAGCCTAGTTTTGCCAGACCACCATAGCCATTGATCAATTGTCACAGAGGTGTTTGTGGCATTTCAAAAATAGGAAAAGCCCAAAATAAAGTTAAACAGAAAGCTGTGCAGATATAATTTACTCATCCGAAAGTCAGTAATGGTGAGATGTGTCCATGTTTTCTCATCATTATAGGGACAGACAGTATATCTTTCTGTTTGTTAAATATATACTGGAAAACAAAAGGCTGTCACAGAAACAACTTTGGCTGTCTCCAACCAAAAAGAAGAGACTATGATAAATGTTACCACAACAATGTTCAACACATTTCTGTTCCAGGCTACAGTAAAACACAGAGCTGCTCACCGCGATCGCTACAGCTCTGAAGCTGCATGAGTGTATCCCAATTCAGACTGCTGCTGCTGGATTAGCAGCTTTAATGCCTCCTTAGCTGCTGATCCACAGCTGGCCTAGTACAAAGGGAAGCTCTCTGAGTGCAAGTATCGGACAGAAGGGTTTGTGAAAGCCACAAATATTGTCACAGCTGCCCAGCTCCTGCGTGAAAAAACGCATATTGTGAAGATCCGTCTGAAGAGCACCTCTGAAAGCATGAGGCATGTTCACCAGCTGAGATGAAGAGTCCATTTCCAGGAGGAGATTAAAGAGCAGTGTGAGCATAAGCCTTAACAAGCCCATAATAAGTGTTTCTGCATGCCCTACACGAACAGCACCCATTAGTGTGCAATGCTTCATCAGGCAAAATGAACAGACAAGACTCCACTGACGCATATGGGTCAACATATACCGAGCCCATATTCCTGAACGCTCGAGTGAGGGATGCAGCTCACAGGCATAGGACTGCTGTGGAAAAAGCAGACAAATTACTGCACAAAAGCATTGCATGTGGTAATAAAAGCAGGTGCGTCTGTAGCAACCTGTTTAAAATAACTACTTGCTCCCAAGCTGGCCTGTGCAGCAGCTGAGCCCAATCAGGCTAATGTAGCTCAAACCATCACTGGAACAGAAGAACCGTTGTCCAGTATATTGTCATGTCGAAGAAGAGCCCGAAGCCAGATGAGAGGTGACGACATCTCTTTCAGATGTGAATAAAGCATCTGGAAACAGCTGTGGAAAGCATGTCATCATCCAAAAGCCCAGCACTGTGGGGTGGAAGAGAGCTGCTACCAAGGGAAAGATTATTCTCCCATTACCAAAGAAGCTTCCCCACTCTTTTCCCTGACGTGGGTGCAGTTGGCAGTTGTTGAGTGTTTTGCCCCACACCATGCTGCCGGAGTTCTGGAGGGGGCTAGCATAGCGTCAATGTTGACTAGAACAGACATGAGCCAAATGTAGCAAGCATAATTGCAGGACAGTGCACAAAGGAATCAGTGAGTGATTCATGAAGGCGAAGCACTCCGAAGCAGGAGTGGCACAATGTGTATGGGTCATCTGGCTGGGGCAGCCATAGCACTGCAGCCGTAGTGGAGGAGAAAGGGCTTGAGATTACAGACAGTATAGCCCAAGAGTGCTGTATTACATGCACAGTGGAAACAGCATGAGCACAAATCAGTAGAGGCCTAATGGGAAGTGGTAGGGACAACACATCTGATGTGAACCAAACAGAGCTGGACACTGAGAAAGTGCACAATGCTCAGGGAAGCAGGGCATGCAGGGTTACCGCAGTACTCCAAAGCACAAGCTTTGGCTGGTCGGAGTTGTAGTGGGAGATGTATATGTTTCATTAATTTCTAACAAGAAATGTGCCTTTTTGGGATTTGACTTTAATACCTAGACTTTCAATTGG
The DNA here is from genome assembly GCF_029633855.1 of Hoplias malabaricus. Classification (NCBI taxonomy): domain Eukaryota; kingdom Metazoa; phylum Chordata; class Actinopteri; order Characiformes; family Erythrinidae; genus Hoplias; species Hoplias malabaricus. Next base: position 473,226 of record NC_089811.1, read on the forward strand.
TCTCTCAGAGACATCTCCAAATCCCCCAACTCGGAGAGTGCTGTAAACTGCACTAAAGGCCACTCCAGGCCCAAGACCCAAGGTCTCTTAAGGTCAACTTGCTCTCTGTAAAAACTGCTTAATCAAGAATTTTGCAAACCATGGAATTAAACATTAATTCCAATTGGTTTAAATAGTTTGAAGTTGCACATAGGATACAACTTTGTAAAATTAATTATAGTTAGACAAGTAATTAATTAGACACTTGAATTAATTTACATGTGTAAATTTACATGTTTAAAATGACCATTTTTTAAGAACGTATGTAGGAACCAAGATCATCACATACTCTGTGTTATTTGGTCAAGAATTATGTAAAACATGGTTTCGTCTGAATGATATTATTTTGTGTTAACATATAATATTTTATATTGCAAAAGCATTATTCAGAAATATTGGATACTCAGTCAACAGGAGTCTTTGTCTTGTCAAGTGTCATAAATTGTATGTGATGTCACTACTAAGGGATGTTCTAGTCTAAAAGAACTTCCAATCAGAGACAAGGGATGCACCAATCCTCAGGTTTCCAAAACCTGGTTTAAAAACCAGTGGTGTGAACACTCATTCTCTTCTAGACTCTCTCTTAAAACAGGATAGGTGTGAAATGAGCAGTAAAAATAAGCCCAGGTCTATATTAATCTCAAGTTTATTGACTTGTGGGTGGATATTATAAAGGAGTTTCTTGCATTTTTCTCAGGAATGGAGGCACTAAAATGGGGTTAATTGATGTAATGTATGGCACATGTCAGAGACGCTGAGATACGTGGAGAAACTCAGATGCTGTACGACTCCCCAACCAAATCCACACAAGATCACTGAGAGGAAGACACTGTAGGGTAGTTTAGTGCCCAACAATAGCAAACAGATTATTAAGGAGTTTCCTACTCATTAATTCACTGCCATTATGTGGTTTATAACAGCAATTATAATAACTGTGACGGATCACGAGGGAGTGAAATTTTCTGTCCATCTTCTGTTATAAAGCACTATAACATAACGTCATTAAAGGCTAGATATTTCCAGTTGGTGGGCTGTTCTCAGAACACTAGTGACAGTCTAAAAACTCCAGTAGCACTGCTGTGTCTGATCCACACTGTGTTACTGCAATGCAATGGTGTAGCCGCTCTCATCTCTGTTCTTTACACTGAGATTTCTAATCTATTATTAATCAGAAATATTACAAACGTCCTGTTGTAAAATGTCATTACCCCCACCTCACCACAGAAAACTGGGGCTCATCACACTTCTAACAGTTGTTATTAAGGACTAATGAGAGTTACTGGGACCTACCTGCTCCACTTCCCACTCCCATCACATTTAATCAAGTGCGGCCCACATGACATACTATGGGGGGCATTTATATGGATACACCTTAATAAGCATACCATTCTTTTTTTTTTTTTGTGAAGTTCCATTTTGGATCCAACTTTTGTTTTTTAATGGGAAGAGGGTCATGTGACACATCAAACTTATTGGGCCGACTTCAAAATGGCCGCCATGTTGTAAGGTGTTTATATGGATACACCGCCGAAGTGTATCCATATAAATGGCCCACCCTGTACACCTCTTATATTGGTCAACTTAACAATTACTGGCCCATGGTGATGAGTCTTTGAGGAAAAAAAAATTCAATAGTATTTTAGCATTTGATGATATTGTTTCTAAACAAGTTGAATTTAATTAAGTACAACCCTCATGACATACTACAGATCTTATTTTGGTCAATTTAACCATTACTTACCTGTGGTGAAACATTTTTCTTTAAAAATGTCAACAGTTTTTGAATTTTTGATGACATTGTTTCTAAACAAGTTGTATTTGATCAAGTGTAACCCACATGACATACTACAGATCTTATTTTGGTCAATTTAACCATTACTAGCCCATGGTTGCATTTTTGAGAATAACCTTCAACTGATTTTGAATGTCTAATGAAATTGCTCCAAAAGAACATGTAGCTGTTTGAATGAAGTTGAACAAAAGGTTGGTGTATCAACAGGATACATTTAAAGAAAACCAGAGCAGACATTCTCAGATAGCAGAGGCTACCTTATTTAATGCATAAGATCAGACGTGTTGCTACTTGTTTTGGACAGTGTCCTAGGTCCACGATGGCCCTTTACAGACACAGTTGCTTTATGCTCACACTTTGTTATTTTGAAATCCAAAAACAAGACAGGTATTCTTCCAGAGTATTCCTCTGCAGTCTCAGCCTTGTTTATGACACAGCACACAAAACCAATGGACATATTTTGCAGGGATGATAATATTAAGGCAATTCAAATGAAACCAGCGCTGACATCTTTCAGTTGACACTGTAATGGGTTATTGCTCATTTTTCCTAGGCATTTGTAAAGGCATGGCATGTAGTTGCTAAAGCTTTAGAAGGTGGCTGCTATGGTGTATCAGCAAACATATGGCCAAAAACATATTGTATGTGTTTTAACATTGTACCTAATAAACAAACACAGCAAATGCTTGTGAGAATATATTTAGTTTAGCTCTTGTACTTTAAAACACACACACACACTGTTCCACAGCCCAGTGCTCAGGTGGACTGTTGGTATTGGGCATGGTGATGGTGTGCTGAGGCATGTGTAATATTTATATACACACACAGACACACGCCATATTCCTGTAATCCACATTAAAACCAAACACAGATCCACGAAGAAACATTAACTACAGCAGATATTTTATACAAGCGGCAGAAAGAGAGAGTACACACCAGCTGCAGTCTTCGGTTCTGTGTGTGTGTTTGTGTGTGAGAGAGAGAGGAAGACAGATATAGAGAAGCCCCACCCACACCCTTAAAGGAACAATTCCCTTCCACAGTCCTCGGTCGGGTTACTGCGTGGTCCTCAGTGGCGACCCCTTGTGGGCGCGGTCGAAATTGCACGATCAACTTTGTTATAGAGCAGTAGTTTCTTAAACTTTTTAGACCAAGCACCACCCATGAGTCTCACCACAGAAACATGAGGCCCCTGGTTCCTCCTCTGCTCTGGGGGAGTCTTGGTTGCATTTTTAATTTTAGATTTAATACAATTATAAGAGAGAATACAAGTAACTACAGGCCTACACTGAATGTTTTAAACACAGTTAGACATTTATGGGAAATAAGTGATATATAATTCATATTTAGTTTAATGCCTGTTTAAATGGTCACTGTTTATTTGTAAAAGAGGACCGTCAATGTCTGGCTCAAGAAATCAATATAAGAAAGTTGCTGAATGCAGTGAGAATAAAGATAACACCATTGATGGAATTAACCAGAATATAATTAATGATTTAAACTATAGTTTACATTATTAGACCCAGGTCCTCAAAAAAACTACAAGGAGCTAGTGTTATCTGGTAAAAAGAGTTGTGGGGGGGGGGGGCCTCCATCTACAGAAGCCCATTTCCACCACATCAAATAATACAAAAAAGGCACCAATTTTTATTTTTTGTTAATATGCAATTTGCTATCTCAAATTATTGAGATACTAAGTCAATAGATATTCTCATTATTTTGAGACAGTATCTCATTATTTTCGATAATAAGTCAATATACTATAATATATCTCACAGGTTACCAGAAGAAGAATGGACACCCCCTCACATACTTATCTAGAGTCAGTGTGTCAGTCTGTGTTTGGTGATGGGACAGACCTCTCCTCACCACATCACAGCCTCAATCTATACTCAGTAATGAACACATACTAGTTTCAGCTGCAGCACTTTCATGATCAAATATAAATAACAGTAGATCAGAACATACACGGGGTGAACTGTGATATTAGAGTCATATGAACAGAAGGCTGTTATTATTACCACCAGCCACCAGATGTCACTGTTGCCCAATGTCGGATTTCAATGCCCCAAAGACTCTAATCTTCATCCGCGCAATCAGGAATGAGCTCCTAAAGTTTTAATGAGGCCTCGTCCACCCTTTTCCTACCGGTGAGTGTAATGTAACTCAGTTACACACCTGTAGACCTTCAGTTATGAACATTAATCTTACATAAATATTCATTTTTAATTTAAAATACGTCTTTAAAATATTATTATGAGCCACTGAAGTTTGTTAATAAATGACCAAGAAATAACGTATTTCACAATAGAAAAAACTTTAATTCTGAGAGAATCAGCCAATTAGGTTTAAGTCCCTCCTACTGAACGGAGCATATGCTTTATGTGCTGGAGTCGGAGAGGGAATTACACTTTAAGAGCGTAAGTAACACTGCTAAGATAAACCATGCATCACTGTTCTATTCTCCAGGAGGAACCACAACTCCATGTCCTCTTTGTATTTGCCGTAGAAGAGCTTTGGTAAACAAAAACAATACTGGAGTTGAAAACCTAACGCCCTCATTACTGCCGCTCCGTTTAATGGAAAAATAATTCAAGAAGTCCATTGAGTGTAAAGGTTTTTAAGGTACAATACGATAGTGTGTTTTAAGCATTTCATGTTGTACGTAGGAGTAAAGGTAATTATTAATTACTTTAAGTGAATTTCATATGAAAATGGCAGCAGAAATTCTAAAATGGCCGAAGCTGTTGCTCCTTATGTATGCATCCGGCAGTGGAGCCCACCCGGAATCACTGGACACAAGGCAGGAACACGCTCTGGAGGAGGCGCCTGTCCTTCGCAGGGGGACTGTGTTGGAGCACTGTTTAACATCAGACAACCAGATGTGGGGGCGACACAGTGGTGCAGCAGGTAGTGTCTCTGTCACAGGTTGTGGGTTCGAGTCCCACTCCGGGTGACTGTCTGTGAGGAGTGTGGTGTGTTCTTCCTGTGTCTCCGTGGGTTTCCTCCGGGTGACTGTCTGTGCGGAGTGTGGTGTGTTCTCTCTGTGCCTGCGTGGGTTTCCTCCGGGTGACTGTCTGTGAGGAGTGTGGTGTGTTCTCCCTGTGTCTGCGTGGGTTTCCTCCGGGCGACTGTCTGTGAGGAGTGTGGTGTGTTCTCCCTGTGTCTGTGTGGGTTTCCTCCGGGCGACTGTCTGTGAGGAGTGTGGTGTGTTCTTCCTGTGTCTGCGTGGGTTTCCTCCGGGTGACTGTCTGTGGGGAGTGTGGTGTGTTCTTCCTGTGTCTGCGTGGGTTTCCTCCGGGTGACTGTCTGTGCGGAGTGTGGTGTGTTCTCTCTGTGCCTGCGTGGGTTTCCTCCGGGTGACTGTCTGTGAGGAGTGTGGTGTGTTCTCCCTGTGTCTGCGTGGGTTTCCTCCGGGTGACTGTCTGTGAGGAGTGTGGTGTGTTCTCTCTGTGTCTGCGTGGGTTTCCTCCGGGCGACTGTCTGTGAGGAGTGTGGTGTGTTCTTCCTGTGTCTGCGTGGGTTTCCTCCGGGCGACTGTCTGTGAGGAGTGTGGTGTGTTCTTCCTGTGTCTGCGTGGGTTTCCTCCGGGTGACTGTCTGTGAGGAGTGTGGTGTGTTCTCTCTGTGCCTGCGTGGGTTTCTTTAACTATTTAAACCTAAATTCTGGGGGAGCAGATTCTAAAAAGGACAGCAGCGTAAAATCAAAGTCTAAATTGAGCGAGGAGATGCGTTTACTCACTTCAAATTAGTGATTTGTAAGTGATGTGATATTAAGAGCTAGTTTTTAAAAAAGGGGAGTTTCATATGTGACCGGTGCTTAAGAACTTACTTTAGGTTGGAAACATTTACACGCTCGATTCTGTTTCTGTTAAGTGCTGGAATGAGAGACATTACAGACTCACAGGGTCCGAGCTTGTTTTGTAAACATGGACTGCTGACATTATCGCTGTAGCTGCACGACCCAATAAGTATCAATATGTCTGACTACTTGAGGTGGCCTCTTCCCTTTCATTGGAGGGAAGGTTGGCGGAGCTTCATCGAGGCAGCTTTAACTCTTTGATCTGTGAGTGTAGTGAGGAGGAGGTGGGGTTGCTGGGTCCTTGGGGCAGTAGATGGTGGTAGAGGTGAATCTATGCTGATGTTTCTCTGTGCCTGAGGACTAGCTGACATGGAAAGGGACAGCTTTGTCCCTGCAGATACCAGCTCCTCCACTGTGGCTGGAAGGTTCAGGTGGGGTTAGGGCAAGGTGGAGATGGAGGATGGTGTAGATTGCTCATGCTCAAACATGGCTCTCCTCCAGTAATTCTACACTGTCAGAAACAGCCTTGAGGCCTTGGGTCTCAGCGCAGACAGCTCTGCCTTCTCAGAAGAGGGAGGATGTTGTGTCTCTGAAGACGCTGGAGTCCTTGGCTGTTAGCTCTGATGTGTCTTCGCTAGTGGGAACAGAGAAGTTGCACGTGGAGAACATAAAGTCCTCTATCAGCAGTCTGACACCCATTTTGCTTGGTGTGGAGTCCCAACCACATCAACAGGCCACATTAATATGGATGTTGGGTTTAAGGTGCATTGCCCCCATTTAATTAGGACAAGTGGAGATGCAGACCCTGTGTTTGTGCTCGTTATCCCTGAGCTCTACTTTCAGCAGTGGAAACCTCCACAAGCACAAGCTTTAAGTTGCACTGCAGAGGTTTAAATGGGGCACCAAAAGGTAACTTATGGATACTTGGAAGCTCTAATGATTTGCTGAAATGTGTGTTGTACGCCTCTGAGTAAGATTCTATTTTATTTAACCCCTATTTCTAATAAATTCGAAACATAAACCTTGCTTCTAGCCCTTAATGAAAAGTTTTGAAAATAGTTGTGTTTAATAGTAAGAGATGATGTATTTGTCAGTCACTAATTGAATACAGTTTGTTTGCAGACACTTCTTAATAAAAAAAAAATAACAATCTGCACCTGTTTGATAAACAAAAAGAGGCTGAGGCACTTTGTACTGTTTCAATACCAGCACAATAAAACAGAAGTATGTTTATTTACGAGACATCAAACGTTTTTTAGGATAAAGCTAATTGTTCACGGTGTTTATTCACTGTTTGAATTCCCACAGAAATTCGTGTAACTTGAGGTGTTTAGTTTGTAGCACTGTCGCTAATGCAGTTAGCCGTCTCCCGAGTTTAGAGACATTTCCACCTTAAGTGATCCGCAACAGCAAAAATAAGTCAGTGTTGCCCCCCTATGGAGCAGGAATAGAGCAACATCCTCATCTCGGTTGGTGCTTTTCAGCGTTTGGAGTCTCTCCGTTGTCTAAAAACCTCCAGATGGCGTTTCTCTGCCGTGAGCAGAGAGAGAGAAAGCCTAGCACCGGACCCAGACACTTTGTTTTTTTACCCATTTACAGACACTGGGGCTTCGTAAACACAGCAGCACATGGAGAGGAAACACACTCAAGAGTTTTATAGAAAGTGATTTTGGATTAAAATCATGAACTATGCCTTTAAAGGTTGACGGTGTTTTACTTTGTTACCCACAGAAACACTAGGAGAATAAACAGGAGAATAGGTTTTGCCATTCAGCACCGTCCTTCGTGTGTGAGCACATCGTCATCACTGGCACTCAGGTGCTCTTTTTTACCTTATCCTCAGACTCTGAATGTCCACCAACAGGATCCCTTTGAGTTCTGCTGTTTGACACAGTACCATTTGTGTTCCTGATGTATTAATCAGAGCAACGGTGAAAGTTGTAGTGTTTTACATTTTTCACTTTTTCATATGATAACCAGGTGAAGTGTACATACATTGTTCAGAAACTAATGTGTGGCAACCCATAGGAAACCAATATATACTTATAATGAAACTGAGGAAATGGAATATTGGGTCCACATACAGACTGGTGCTTAAGGTGATTTTTTTCCTATATATTTTATTAAATTTTCTAAGGGCCACTGGGGACTTTTGTTATTTTGGATAAAGCATAACACTGTTAACAAGCAGCCTTCATATAACACTAATCTTATAATAAATTAGCTGTATATTAGGCTGTATGTATTGTATATTTTTGTGCATCCTTCACATTCTTGGTGACTTTGTCTGACAGGCACCTGTCTGTGGAATGAGGAATGATGGGGGAGACAGCGTGCTGGGGGTGTGGTCGATCACAGGGCAGTTTGGTGACCGCTGAGAATGTTTCACTCACCTCAGGGATAACACTCTTATCAACCATGGGCCGGTGTGGGGGCAGGTTTTCATTCCAGCAAATGGAGCACACCATGTATAACTATTTAGACACTGAGATAGTCAGTCAATTTATCTGGATTGGAATGAAATGTGGGTAGATTACATCACCAGGAGCTGCTGATTTCTAGCTAATGAAATATTGCAGTTAAGTCAGTATTTTAAAAAAATGTATTAACCACACTGTACTCAGATTTATCACAGAAACTGAAGTCTCTAATCTTAGAAACAGACATTGGTCTTAGGCACTTTTAGACGTCTTATCATCTCTGTAAAGTCTAAAGCTAGTAAATCTACTTTAGTATTCATATGTTTATTTATCTACCTTTCTGTGTGTTTATTAATTGATTTCACCAAGGTGCCCTTCCTGTGTGAGTATGTCATGAACAGTCAGAACTTGTCCAAAATATTTAAATAGTAGAAATCTTAATAATCAAATTGTAATAATTAATAACATTTTACAGGGCGGCACAGTGGAGCAGCAGGTAAAGTCTCTGTCACAGGTTGTGGGTTCTAGTCCCACTCCAGGTGACTGTCTGTGAGGAGTGAGGTGTGTTCTCTCTGTGTCTGTGTGGGTTTCCTCCGGGTGACTGTCTGTGAGGAGTGTGGTGTGTTCTCCCTGTGTCTGTGTGGGTTTCCTCCAGGTGCTCCAGTTTCCTCCCACACTCCAAAAACACAGGTTGGTAGGTAAATTGGAGACTAAAAAGGAGTCTGTGAGGAGTGTGGTGTGTTCTCTCTGTGTCTGTGTGGGTTTCCTCCCGGTGACTGTCGGTGAGGAGTGTGGTGTGTTCTCCCCACGTATGCTGGCATATTGCTGAGGGAATGTGATAAAAGACCTGCAAAACAAGATGCCCATGCTCTTTTTCCACGTACCACTGCACACACACACTCACCCACACACACAAACAAACACATGAACACACCCACTGTCATCTACCTGGACAAATGGATGGGCGTCCTAAGCCCTTTAAAAGATAACACTATTAAATAGTTATTTTATATATATATATATATTAATTTACAGGAAGTGGGAGTGTATAATTGGACTTAATCCTTGTAGAGCTTACAGTGAGGGCTAGTGAGGTTAAAAAGTTTGGGCCTGGCCAGTACTTGGAAAAGAGACCTCCAAGGAAAGCTGCTGGAGGTGGTGTTGGTGGAGCCAACAGGGGGCGCTCCCTCTGTGGTCTTTTTGAATTCCAATGCCCGAGTGCAGTGCCAGGGATGTACTGTACAAATGATGCTGTTCTTTGGTTGAGACCACAAATCCTTGCAACAGGAAAGGGTGGGGCTAAGAGTTTAAAAGTTTAAAAGGGGTACAGGCAGACATTTCTGGCATTGCCATGTGTTTTTGGATGTGTAATTATATTGTCGAGAGGAGCCAGTTGAGGTGGTTTGGGCATCTGGTTCGGATGCCTCCTGGAAGCCTTCCTGGTGAGATGTTCCAGGCATGTCCAATGGGGAGAAGGCCCCGGGGCAGACCAAGAACACGCTGGAGAGACTACATGTCTCGACTGGCCTGGGAACGCCTAGGTATACCCCGGAGGAGCTGGAAGCAGTGGCTGGGGAGAGGGAGGTCTGGGTTTCTTTGCTCCGACTGCTTCCCCCGCGACCCGGACCCGGATAAGCGGTGGATAATGGATGGATGGTGTAATTATATCAAACCATCCTTGGCCATATCCTCATTCTCCACATCGTCATCCTCATTATGCACCGTCTCAGTCCAAGGCTGTACCTTTCGTCTTAGTTCAGCTTTAGTACAGAACACCTGCCTATACCTACCTGTCTGTATCTGTCCTCCTGTGTTTTAATGGATACGCCATCACCATAGCTATCTTCCCTTCTTAATCCTGCACTCCCACAACTACACAATTATTTCACACTGATCATTTATAGAAAAGACAAGCGGTGAGACCACAGATATCTGGCAAAATCTGACACTGTGGTCACATCCGATTTCCTCCTCACCTCTTTACCTAACGTAGCTGATGAGTGGTGTTTGGGGCAACTCTCTAATGTCCCCAAGAATGTACAGTAATTTGAGTGTTTAGAAAAGTGCTACATGAGTAGCCCATACATAATATCATTTTCAATTATTATAAAACTAAAGCAATTACTTACAGTGTGGTTTTAACCTAAAAGAGTATATCAGAGACTCACAATTTCCATGGGTACAAGTGAATGTGTGAGTGTGTGTCACCCTGTGAAGGACTGGCGCCCCCTCCAGAGTGTGTTCCCACCTTGCACCCAGTGATTCCAGGTAGACTCCGGACCCATCACCGCCCTGAACTGGGTAAGGGTTACACACAATGAATGAACTGATAAAAGTACAAAAAAAAAAAAGATTGCCAGAGTTTTTACTGATCAACTTGACTGTATTTTGTTAGTTGGGAGATAGGCATATTAACCACGGTGTTACATTACATTGCCTTTTAATTAAACTTCTTAATTATTTGGGAACTGAGGAAACCACCTGTTGACGTTGTGCAATTGGACTTTTTGGCCATTTTTTCTTGAAACAAGACTTCAGCAGTTCAGCACTTTGTGGTCACCACTGAATAATTCACACCATAGGAGTGTACCAGGGCCAGTCATGCTCTCTTTGAAATATCCCAATATACACATCCACATAGTTAATATCTTCATATATGAGACACCCAAGCAGTTAGAACCAAGGCAACTCCATTTCACAGTGTGATGTATAGAAAATGTGGATAAACTACATTTTAAGTGACACAAAGAAACATCTTATTTTCTCACGGCCATTGTCTCAACTTTTTTGGTATGAGTTTCTTGAATCAAGTTCATAATACTTCTCTTTGTACATATCTCTGTTAAATGCATGTTAATAAGAACTAACACAGATAATCATAGATGCTTGTTTTTTTTATTTCATTTTAAAACATGTTTTTCAACTTTTTCCAGAAATGGAGTTGATAACTGTATGGAAGTTACTGAACAATATTTTGTATTACAGTGAATCATTAAACAATATTGTATTTTAAATTTTAAAATTACTAACTGGGCAAAAATATGAATACTTTATAAAACTGAAAAATGACTGACCTTGTAAGGGTTGCTGAAAAACTATCATGCATTTCACTTCAGGCCTGTTTTAAAGCTTTCCAGTGAAATAGCCTTGATCTTACTGTGAAAACACCAAAATCACTTGCTAAAGTGCAGCTCTGTGTAATGATATCAGTGGCAGGCTTTTACAAACATGGGCTAGATACCATCCTATCAGTGGACTGGACAAAATAACATCATTAACAACAACAACAACAACAACATAAAAACAAGTCATGTAAAATGTCTGGTTTGAAAGCAATTCTCCTCCACTACCATGGCTACTGTAATCTGAAATGAAAAGCCCAAACTCCAGAGGCGTCTCTCAGTGTAAACTGTTGAAAGAATCTCTTTGAAGACTCCCCTTTTTCACACAGAGAATAAAGGATTAATAATCCTTCTATCCTTTTATAAGGGAGAGAAAGTGGGTTGAATATAAGTGTGTTACCTAAACCAACCCTACCTGCTGTTCCTAACATGGCTGACAGATACCATTACTACACAAGGTACGACCAACTAGATCTTCAACAGTCTTTAGTTTTGTCAGGGAATTTTGGAGAAATATTTCTGTGTTGGGTACTGAGTTTTACAAATGAGTTTGTGAGTGACACTGTGGCGAAGCAGATTCTGAGTTAAAATGGCAGCCATTCTGTGTTTCTAGTGAGCGTTCCAAACACCCCAATTTGTTAAAAAGGATCTTGAAACACTTAACAGCAGATTTAGTATGTGTTCGTCCTAAGGTGTTACATTTGTTAAGATGCCATTGTTAGAAAAAATGTAAAAACTTTAAGTACTTTTATATTAATGTTGTACATGTAAGAGTTAAAAGTTGTTTAGTTTGATATTTCTCGGGCACCTTTCCTGCCTGGTCTCATCTTATGTATTAGATACACCTGTATATAGTTATACTACATGAGCTTTAGTGTTTTTGCATTGCTGGGGAAAAGATACATGTTGTATGTGTTTACTATTAACCTGAACTTGGAAATGTGTCTGGTGCAGAGTGCATATGGGACTGAAATTACATTGATTTATCTCTGCCCAGAAGAACACACTGAGGATTTTAAATAGAAGCAGTGTCAACCTGGGCACATTGGTATTTCAGACCATGATATTTGATGGAATACTGGAACAGGAAATTGTACCTCTGTATTATACCTAGTCGTATGTGCTGTGTAAAAGATGTAAGCATGGAGACATTTGTATGTGTTTTGTTTAAAAACGAGCTGAGAGGCATTTGTGAAAGACAGCCACGTTTTTCTGCCTCTTCATTGTACCCTGTATTTATAGGTTGTTTAGACCCGTGACATAGAGATGGAGGTGGTGGACTCTACAGTGTGTGGTTCAGTCATGAGAACAGTAAAATAGTGTCTCCTTTTAATGTTGAAGCAGGGGACAAGCTGCTAGAGAGCTCCACTGACCCTGTGGATGCAGCGGTCAGTGAGCCCCTGCAGACTGAGGAGGACGGTGCTGTCCTGACCGGTCAGCAGACTCTGGATCAGTGCAGCACCTGAAAACTCACACAACACAAAAGACCCTGCTGGACAGCTGTTGATATTTATTCATGTTAAAGCAGGAGAGGAGTGAACACAGCACCATCTGGAGCTCAGGAGGACACCGCCTGAGGGCTCCTTGACCTCACAGTGCAATCACAGGGATCACAGACCCGACAGGTGTGGAGTGTCATGGAGCAGATGGAGGGCAGATAGCTGTTTTAAAGCAGGTGAGCTGAGGATAACAGTCAATCTATCATCACAGTGGTTCTGGACAAGAGGACAGTCATTAACTCAGAACAGAGTGAAGAGGTGGCATTCAGTTTAGGTTTTTGTACTATAGAGAAAATGAATATGTTCAGAGTGTGGTGAGTGACTTAGTGACAGATCTCAGTACCACATCTGAATCAGAAAGAAGGATAGGAGAGTCCCCTAAAACACTAGCATCCCCTTATACTCCACCCTCATCAAAACTGAGTGACCTCATTAGCAAAGAGATGGGAGCACCAATAACTCAGTGTACCTCAAGTCCCTCTGTCCATGTGTCACGCTGAACTAAAAACGTATAAAATACACAAGTGCAACTGAGCTTGATAGAAATAATCTTAACAAAAACCAAGAAATCCAAACACTATAGAGCATAATATAAGCACAGAAATAAGGACAGATTGAGAGAACAAAGAAACATTAACAGATTTAAAACACAAACCGCTGGATCTACTACCTTCATCTAATGTGAAAGGTTAATTACTACAAGCAAGTTTCAACCAAAACTTAAAGATTGAGACAGCGCCTGAGTTCAAAACATTAACTGGAAGATAATCTGAGAGTTGAGGGCTTTATATGAACAAGTCCTTACCCCACTAAAACCTCTTAAAACCTGGAGCTGCTGTAGAAAGCAAGTGTCCTCTGATCTAAGAGGACAGGATGGTTCATAACAGACAATGAGGTCCTGCAGGTATTCAGGGGTGAGATCATGCAGGGCTTTTTAAATTTCAATAAAATTATGTTATAATCAATGTTAAATATAACTGATGCCAGTGCAGGGCTGAAATGACCAGACTTTCTAGTTTTAGTGAGGACCCTGTCTGCAGCGTCTGAACTAGCTGAAGGTTACCAAGGTTTCTCCTGGAACACCCTGACAGCTGTATATTACAATAATCTAACCTTGAAGTAATAAAGGCGTGCAGTAATTTTCCTGTGTCATGTAGGAATAAGGCAGTTCTTAACGTTGCAATATTTGGAAGATGAAGAAAAGCTCTCCTAGTGAATGTTACCTGTGTGTTTCTCAAATGATGGATATGGATCGACTGTGACCTGCTGACCCAGGTGCTACACAGTAATTAGTTAGAGTTTAGAAAAAGGAAATGACAAACATCCTGTATTTTACATCTTTTACTCAGTCATTAATCTTTTTCAATCTCTGTTTATCACCTGATTTGACTGAAATATACAGCAGCTTATCATCAGTCGAACAGTGGAAACTGATGCTGTGTAATTTACAACAGGGCCCAGTGTCAGCAAGTGTAATGTGAATAATATCAGGTCCTAAAACAGAACCTTGTGGAACTTTATATTTCACTTTAATATGATTGGATGGTACATTGTTTACCTTTTCGAACAGATATCAGTGGGTTAGTTAAGAAGTGTTTAAGCCAGGACAGAGTTGTTTCTGTGATTCCAACCATGCTTTCTTTCTTTTTTTTTTTTTTTTTTCTAAGAGGAGTGTGTGGTCTGTGGTATCAGGAGACACTCTTAGATAGAGTAGAACCAACAAAGATACACAGCCTTGATCAGAAGGAAGTAAAACATCATTTGTTACTTTAACAAGTGCTGTCACTGTGCTATGAAGGGTTTTGGATCCAGATTGGAATTTTTCATAAGTTTGATTTAATATGTAGATATCAGCAGAGCTTTTGGGACACTTTTCTAAAACCTTGGATGTAAAGGACAGGTAAGAAATGTTCTTAATCAAATTATTTTATAATTGTTTAATCATAACATTTTGGGTATGTGACCCAGGTGAAGTGAACTTTTTACTGTTGTTTAGAGGTTTGATTATAACTGGTAGGACTGATTTAAGTAAGTTTGCTTGGATTGTGTTGAGTACGCAGGTTGTAAAACTGAATGAAGTTAATTTTTTTTCTTCCTGTTGTATCTGTTGAATCGCAGAGAATGCCTCTAGTCTTTCTTCCATAACTTTTTTTTTTTTTTTTTTTTTTTTTTTTTTTTTTTTTTTTTTTTTGCTGTATCAGCCACAGCAGATAACGGACAGGTTGGAGTCAGAAATACTGGCTGGATATTTTATCTAATATTTAAAAGTTTTTATGGAAAAATTAGTAAAACCATCACTGTTGTAGATATCTGGGCTTCTGTACCCACCTGATTCTTAGTAAGTTATAAGATAATGCTAAAAAAAATGTAGGATTATTTTGGTGGTTCTTAATCATTGAGGCATTTTGGAGAATTTTAGAGAATAAAGGGACCACCAAATGTTGAAAAACATGAACCAAGATGAGGATGTTGCTCTATTCCTGCCCTACAGGGGGTTAAAATGGGCTTTTGGTGTAGATGGAACTGACTCTAAATTCGTGAGAGTGTTTACTGCATTGAGTTACAAATATTTTTCTGTGTGAATTCAAACCGTGAATCTATCTTACACATTTTGTAACTCTAACACTTAGTGTTTCTATCTGTGTTTTTGAAAATAAATATAGCAGAACAACGTCTGTCCATTGTAGATTTTTAAAAATGTCAAAAAAATGACATTCCTCTCAGAATTAAGCAATGCAATTTTCCACTAATATTTGATATTTTACTGTTGGTAGAGGGTTCTACTGTGTTGAAAATAATATTTATGTCACAACTCAGCCAGATTATCTTGCATAAAATAAATAAATAAATAAATAAATAAATGTGTTCATGTGGAGCCTCCTCGTGGCAAGCTAGTTTTTCTTGTAAAACCGATTGTACTGTTCTCACTACGTGGTTTAAACCCTTGTAAGTTAATAAATAATGTTATTGAAGATTAGCGTTGATGCAAACCAGAATAAGCACATTGTTATCATTAGTTTGAACATTAATAAACCACCATTGGCATGAAGGCAGGTCTGTGTTACTTATACTTTATATGCATTTTAAACATCAAAGGAAATTACAGCCATTGTGTAAGTGCATAAGAGGTGTAAAATACAGGAGCAGCTTTTGCTACATGTACATCTGTGCTTTGTGTGATTTGTCAGGATCTCCTCCCCCCATATATATGAAAATAAACGTCACTCATGAGTACTGTAATAAATGATATATAATCAATTACCACAATCAATGTACATTGGGCTTCTTTTGTTGATCTAAATCAGAGGGCAGAACACACCAGCACCTCTTGAATGCAGCATAAATCAAGGGTATAATAACAATAATTTGTTGGGTAAATTTTGTTTTGGGTAAAGCTGACAGGGATTTAACTCTAGGATTGATGAAAATGCCTTTTGTAGTGGATTATTAACATTTTCAAAATTAATAGTATCATCTTTTACAACTTTGCTATGAATAATTCTTGCATAAATTGTGATTAGTGGACTGTAAATATTTAGTGAAACCGAGCTCTTGTTTGTAAGAGGCTTGAATAGGTTAATAATAGGGAAATTAATATGAATTAGGAAAAGTAATATGAAAGTAAAAAGTATATGTGCAACACTTTCTGATTACATTTTAAGCCATATTACACCTACACCAATTCTTTTGCCTGATAACCTGTACATAATTATGACCTACATGGGTGGCTTCATTTAATATGAAATATTCATCAGGTCTTATCCAAGATTCAGTGATACATAAAACACCATTTGTCTTTTGATTCGTTATAATTTAATTAACAAAGGTATGTAAAGTCATTCTCATTTAATGGCTTTGTAACTCTAACTGTAATTAACCCAAATGAGGACAATGTAGAACAAATAAATCTATGGTTCATAGGGTTAAAATAACCTGCAATGTTTAACAGTACATAATCCCTGGACAGTCTGAGTGCAGCGGTAAGTGAACTCTATCACTGTCCAGTGAGTGCAGGTATGTTTCTAATCTATGCGCCAAATATGATAGCCTCCAGGCTGGTGTCTAACATGATCCTGCCGTTCTCCTCCCTGCTACATTCCGGTTGTTTGAGCAGCTGCACAACTCCAGCCCTCAGCTCTGGAGAGACGTTCTTACTGAAGTCCTCAACCTCAGTGATGAAGTCCAGCAGCAGTTCTCCTTGCTCGTCCCCTGGAGTGAAGCACTCTGTGATGTCCAACTCAGTCGGAAGCCTGTATTTACTGTACGGGATTCCTCTGGTGTCCAGGAACTCTTGGATATGGTCTGTGGTGATGCACTGACTGAGGTCATTGTCACAGATCTCTTCATGGTACATGCCCAGTGGAGCCCAACCACTGTCTCCTGCAGGGGAAAAAATAAGATATAGGATATAGATGCCACATTCCTTTTTATAAACTCATTAACAAGCTGATCAGCTCCTGTTAACATACAAGAGCACTGTCTAGTTTTAGAATTACAGATTGTAGTCCGTCTGTTGCCCTTTCCCCCTGTTCCTTAGCGCTCAGGACCCCCACAGAGCAGGTGTGATGTGGTGGTGGATCATTCTCAGCGCTGCAGTGACACTGACGTGGTGGTGGTGTGTTAGTGTGTGTTGTGCTGGTGTAGAGTGGATCAGACACAGCAGTGCTGCTGGAGTTTTTAAACCCTGTGTCCACTCTCTGTCCACTCTGTGAGACACCCCTCCCTCGTTGGTCCACCTTGTACAACCATGACAAAGATTATGGAATCATCACTTAGTTGTTTAATTTTGTAGAGAAAAAAATAAAAATAAAAACAGTATTTTTACGGCACTAATTTTGCTCTTAAAACTTTCCTTCAAGAAAGACATACAATGTCAATGACATGGCCTGTGAATAGTCCGGAGCTCAAGCCAGTTGAAAATCTCTGGTGGAAATAGAAGAAAATCGTCAATGACCAGGCTCCAACCTTCAAAGCTGATCTGGCAACAGCAATAAGGGCAGGATTGATTAGGAATACTGTTTGTCACTAGTTAAGTCCATTCCTCAGAGAAGCTGTTATAAAAGCCAGAGGTGGAATTATTAACAGTGCAGAGTTTTTCCTCATGATTCCATAAATAAATTTATATAAAAAAAAAAACAACCCTCAGCTACTTGTAAAAAGGACATTTTTACTTTTTACATTTTATTACTTTTTTATTTTTATATCTTTATTTTTAAAACCCGAAGTAAAAGAATCTTATCAGGACATTTTGTCTTGTTTTAAGTCAAAATATTTCACCCCATTGGCATTTTTTTTTCTTGACAAGTAAATATGACTCAAATTAAGATAAAATACTATTTTTGAGCAATTTTTACTTAACTGATTTTTTTATTTATATTTTTCAAGGTTTTTGTAAGTTTCATCATCAAATAATATTGCATTAGATCAACAAATATAAACTAAAAAGCTTAAATAATTATTTATTGTGTGTATTCTAAATAAACAAGTATTATTTCATCATATTTTTAAAATATTATAATAATAATTGTTATTATTATCTGCAGCTGAGAAAACTGCCAAAGTACCAAAATATTTTTTATTTGTTGAGACTGTTGCCCTGAACTAAAAGTCTGTGCCTGCTGTGACTCTCAGAGCTTTATCAGTCAACATAGTTCACACTATCACCCATCCCCCTGTTTAGCACCTAGTAGTGGCTTAATGTACATAACAAAAGGTGGCCTAATGGGATGCAAATTACCCCAGCACTGCCATTTGGCAGCTTCTGGTAAAAAAAGGGGTTGTATGAAAATCCTGGTAGTTCTAGTGATAATGTTTTCCTCAGAATTATGTGATTCCATATTGTTTCCTCTATATGATCTAAAAAATTAACAATTGTGACTGACTAACTGACTACAACCATTACATTTCTATCTTTTATTAATGTTTCTTTTTTTGGTATGTTTCTGGTACATTTTTTCTACAAGATTAAACAATTTAAAGAACATTCTCCAAGAACTGTGATTCAATGTTTGTCAGGGGTTGTCAATGTAAAGTCAGAGACAGTAGCTCATCTTTCGCAGCACAGTTTGAAGGTACTCTAGCCATTTATCAGTGACACAGGACTCTACCCACAGGATCCTGTCCACAGGACGCTGTCGGCTGGATGTTTTTGGCCGTGGACTATCCACTAGTCCAGCATTGACACTGGGGGGTTTAAAAACTCCAGCAGCACTGCTGTGTCTGATCCACTTATAGCAGCAAAACACACCCCACTATCACGTCACTGCCCTTGCAGTGATGATCTACACTCAGTTACTCATCAGTTTTACCTGCCACCACGATGATCAGCAGTTTTCCATCCTTATTCAGCAAACTCCGGAAAAACTCAATCGTAGCTTCAGGATGCTTCACATAATACAGCATCTGGACAACAGAGAGATGACATAAGCAGGTTTTTAGATAACAATTAGGCTTTGTTTACAGTGGGTACATAGTTCTCTCATCACACTACCGCCACCACTGGAGCGGTTAGGATGAGCACATGTTTTCTGTGAGACTCATGATGTTAGCCAACCGCAGCTCAAGCTTCACCACTAGGCAGCTCCACGTGCCGGAGTAGATTACTGAACACCCATTTTTTATTTTGTTTTGTTTTGTTCTTTTTCCCCTCCTGTGGCCAGGTTGTAGCTATAGGGCAGTTGCTATTTCTTGGCTAGTAGTAAACACACATTGATATGAACATCACAACAGCTAGTTCCATTTTTGATTCTGTGCTGAAGAATCTGATTTTAAAGCCAAAAAAGAAACAAAACACAGCTAAAACCCTGAGAACAAACCTGAATCAAGTGAATGAAATCCATCTTTTTGTCTGTGTTTCTCTGTTTCCAGTTCTCCTCGAACTCAGAAGATGTCATCTTATTAAACCTGAAGGTGATGTGGTCCAGGTCTGGAGTCTTGGACACTAACTCTGAACAGTGAAACACAGTAAATTAAAACAGTTAAAATATAGTGAAATGCAGTTAAATGTAGATAAAAACAGAGTGAAATAGAATTCATGCTGCTGTAAAATCTCTGGATACTTTAGAAACAACTTCAGTAAGTTTTTGGAAGTACCTGGTGAGCAACACAAGAAAATGGACTGACTCTTATAAAGGTTCCTAGAAATCCTCTGTGAACTACCTACTGAAACTGTGGTAGAATTGAAAAACACATTTTTTTTCCATTTTACCTTTTTTCACTTTTTACTGATTTACTGTAGCACAATACTTTAATGCAATGTGGATGATTCTGTTCTCAAAGGAAAACCACCAACCAGCGTTGGTGTTTATTAAGAGGTTCATCATCTTGTATAGTGGAACGGTATATTTAAGTCAAAAGCAAGCTGTATCTTGTTGGTGTCTGAAGTGTAAATTGTCTGTAAGTGTTTATTCACTGTTTGAATTCCCACAGAAACTCAAGTGTAACTCGAGCTGTTTAGTTTTGTAGCACTTTCCCTCTGTGTTTACTTTCATGCAGATAGCAGTAGCCCGCACCTTTATATCTGTGAAGCATGTCTCCACTGGGCTCCACCACCTCGTTGTCCACTTTGGCGTCTGGGTGCTTCAGACGCAGCTGGTGCAGCATGTCCAGGTCCATCTCACCTGTAGATGGTGTGAAATATGATTTTGTGCTTTGCTGCTGGGTAATGTCAGGACTTGAAGAGTGTAGAGTTAGTGCTTAGTAACATATAGCTGATTGAATGGTGGCATATGATGACATCTTTATTAATTTGCGTATGATTTTTTTGATTATGTAAATAAAATCAATACAGTCGTAGACATTTTTAAAACAATGTTAGTCTGTTTTGACCAGTACTTTCAAAAGACAGAAAAAACAGGTGTCAGAGTTAAGGCATTAATATAATAACTGACCTGCTCCACTTCCTACACCCAACACATTTATAGTGTCCTTTCCATTTCCAATGCTGCCAAGAGAGAGAGAGAGGGAGAGAGAGAGTGATTGAGAGGAGACACTACAATGGCCCGACACAGTTTGGTCTTTGTTGCTACGGTGTAAGTTGGTTGAGAAAGCGCAAAAAATCTGCTCCACTCTGTCATTACAGGGAAGTTTAGATTATGAGGCGGTAAAGTCTGCTGTGCTGTGTGTGTATGTGACTTGTCCCTGAAGCTTACTGACAGAAAATTCTGAAACACATCAAAGCAGCCAGCCACAATTGTGTTATTTGTCCAAGAAAAAGCCACCACATTGTGTATCATTTGTAAAACTGTGACCAAAAACAGTTTAAGAACTGAGTTTTGTTACATGAACAAAGACCTGCGTATCTCACAGGATTATGGGATATTTCAATGAGCAAATGATCTTGTTGCTGGTTGATGCTACAGTTTTGGCTGAAGATTTTGTACTCACATGTAGTATTTCCTTTGCCACAGCATGTGCTTTGTGACCTAATGCCAGCATAACTAAGAGCATTAAAGTCTCCAAAAGTGAATCCTTTGAGTGCGTTTATTGTCGTGAAATTGGCAATTTAATTGTGGTGTCTTCAGCATTAACCAGAAACAACCAGAACATGCACATTTCCTCTTAAAGCCATGGGTGTGGTCCTATGATGCTGCATTTGAACCATTTGTTTGGATGGGTTTGTTTCACTTCTAATCAATAGATAATACATTTAATGGACACCGGTGCAGCACAGATTTTCATCCTTGGTAACCGTGGCCTTGAGGTTAAAGACGTGAGCTTGGGACCAGCAAGAGAAAATGAATTCACGGATGAAGGGTCACAGCCCTTTGATCTAAATTTGCCCTTGATCCAATATGGTGGTTTTCAAGATGGTGGCCATGTTCCCCACCCATCACCCTCACCCAATACTCACTGGGGTATACAGATATGTCCTTTGACATATCTGACTTTTGACGAGTTGGTCAATTGTGTAAATGCACTACAAATGTCTTCAATAATTAAGAGTGTCATGGAAATAATAAGAACTTTTGTTATGGGCTGGCCTTGTGCCATGGCAACAGAATGTCATTTCAATATGTTTATTTTTATTAGTAAAATTTATAAATTCTTATCCATTTTTAATCACAAGATATCCATAAAAATCTGTTGAAACAGTTTGCTCATTCTGACGCATTCTGAGAAAAGCAGACGTCTCTGTCCAGTGAGAGTTTGAGATGTGTTTGCATCACTTTGTAAACTACACTGTGGGTGTTGTTTAATTTTTCATGTGTGTACGTGCCCCTGCACAACTGTTTTGACCGCAGCCCTATCATCGTTACCCTAATCAATATAACCCTAAATCTAATGATAACTTTACCCTTAATGCACCTTAATGGTTTATGTCATGGGGTATTTATGTTATGGGGGTTGTTCCTATAAGAAAAACAAGTCCCCACAATGTGGAGAGTTTGTGGAGAGATTTTAATCCCCACAATGTGATAAATATGTAGATGAGGTGCTTATCTTTGCACTCTCACACAAACATGGGTCCACCGGTGTGTGTGTACTCGGACACCGAGGCTCGTCTTACCTGGACAGGATTTCTGGGAGAATTTTCTGGATGAATTCTCTCATACACTGGTGCTCAGAGGAACGCTCCAGAAACAGTTGGAATGCCTGGAGGTATCTGGTGTAATCCTTCACTATGGTTTTCAGAGGAGCTGCCATCATCTCAAACAAAACGTGTGTGATATATCTGTGGATAAACATAATATGAGTCACTTTGGACCAGTGGAACTGTGTTCTTCCGACTAAACCAGGTCCCACCCAGTACTTTTTATTTTAGTGACTGAAAAACAGAAAATCCAAATAATGTGAAGGGATAGATGGTCAAGTTGATGGTCTATAGCATGGGTCACCAATCTTATCCCCAAAGGGATAAGGGATCAGTTAATCAGGAGCACACCTGATTCTACTTGTTGAATTGACTAGTCTCAGTCTAGTCCACAATAAATACTGAGCACTGTGGGGATTGTACACAACATGGAGAGGTATTTTGTGAGAGAAACTCCTAAGAAAATGACAGACGGGACGTCAGGGTGTCAGATCTCCTTTGCCTTTCATAAAAGAAAATGTGAAGACGCAGTCAGAGCTACAGAACTGAAATGATGAAGGATGGACACTGGCATCTCTGTAACCACCATCAAATGAAGGAATCCTTCATAAATCCATATATTTGAGATGGACTTTTCTGAAACTTAGTGGGACTTTTAGAGCCCCTCAGAAACATTTTCTAACTGAAAGGTCTGTCCTCAGTGAAACTGTATAACGGTCCTCACCTCTACAGGCCTGACCCCAGCGACAGCCATATGAGGTCTTGTACAAACCCAGAGCTCCTTTTGGCTGACCACATAATAGTCCTGCATTTCCAGAGCCTCTAGGGAGAATCTGGTGCCTTTTTACCACTTAACGTGGACAAAAACCACCTATCACTACAGGAAAAGAACCGTCAAAGACCTGCGCCATGACCAATCACAGGTCGGCTATTTTGATATCACGCCTACAAGGACGCAATTCACATCGGACCACGTAACAGCCAGTACAAAACCATACACGGAAGTCAGAATGCAGCTGGCAGGATCCAGACAGTGAGGCCAGGTTAGTGCACTGAAAGTATCAGACTCTCCATCTACTTGTGGGCGGAGCGTCTGAGTCCCAAGACCAAACCACAACAAAAGCCTGAGGGAATTAATATTTCCAGTGCTTCCAGATGCCTACCCCTCCAAACTCATTAGTAAATATTAATGATCTTTTTATCATAACTGTGTTAATTCATAAATAGGCCAACTATAAACCAGACCTGAAATCTGCAGATTTAATTCTAAAGTTAAACATGTGTATAGACAGTAAATTATTTACTAAACTAATAAATACTGAACAGAGAAGAATGTTAGAGACATGTCAATTATACAGCTACAGAGAGAGAGAGAGAGAATACAGACCTGTTGCAGCCTTCTGTTTCATGAGGGTGTGTCTGTATCTGTACGCTGGATTGAGAGAGAATTTATACTCTGACCTACTGCAGGTTCCTGTACCATGTAAGTAAGAGAGAAGCCCCACCCACATTTTAAATGCACTGTGCCATAGTCCTGCCTCTGTTAGTGCACCTGAACACTTGCTTTTAAAGGTGCAGTCAGTCAGTTTTACTGCCCAAACCTAGCAAACAATGACCTTGAACACAATTAATAATATTTTGCATTTTGTCACCGAAGTCCAACTCATGAGATGAAGAGCCTAAAGGGGGGAGTTTATTCTCCACAAACAGATCCGGAGCCTGAGTGAAACTCTAATCCTTTAGGCATCTCATGAAAACAGGCAATAACCATATAATAATAATAATAATATTAGTAGTAATCTTTATTTGCACAATGTTATACATGAATGCAGATCATTTCTTTAAAACAAAACTTTAAAAGGGTAAAAATATAGTGCAATAGAACATATGACTAAAATGAAAGTTATTATGAAACAAAAATATGCAAATTGAAGTTGAAAAGATGGAAACACCTGTCATTGTAGTGTGGGAGGTGTCATGGCTAAATTGGAGCAGCCTGGTGGACAATCTTCATTAACTCCACACTGCACCAGAAGCAGGGTTTAGTTAGAGAACATTAGAAGAGCCCCAACTTTAGACACTTTTAAATAAAAAATCTCACTGCTCAGTTTAAAATACTTCACCTATTGTGTAACAGCACTTTACAGCCACTGTATTTTATATTCTAATTTACTGCCTTTGTTTGTTTGTTTCACATTGTACTGTTTTATTAAATGTTTCTGTGCAAAATCTAGATCTCAGAAATGATCTAATGCTTTGATTCTTTCAGTTTAATCATGTCTTTTCTCTTTTTGAACTGTTTTATTTGGCACTAATGTTGCAAATCTTATTTTAATTGTTTTAAAAGTGTTTAGTTATTTTTAAAAATTATTTTCTTCTACTGCAGTTTTTTTCTGTAATGTTTTTGTAAAGTACTTTGAATTGCCATTGAGCAATGGCAATTCTTTGAGCAAAGACACCTTTAAGAGCAGGTATTATGAAGAGCATTCCAGTGTAGTGGAGCCAGTTGAGTTCATCCTGTCAGTACAAACCCACTTTACTTTCTACTTAGCAGTTGTTAAATCCCAGAGTTATTTTGGAGAGTGTTATTAATCAGACACAGGACATGATTCTTAATAATTTTTTACCTAATTCTCATTCAGCTGTTTCATACAGCAGTAAAAAAGTTGTTGAGCCCCTGTGACAGGACTGGATTACATTAGAGATGTATGGTTTTCACTTCAGGGCTTGGAAGGTCTGTCAAAGGGAACTATCTTGTCTGTAATTGCAGAAAATTCAGGAGCACATGGGACAGCAGAAATTGTTGAAAGATTGTCTGGTGTCTGGTTTGTGAAAGGCCCTTTATAAGTTAAACTAATTATTATTTATTATTATTACTTCTACAGGTCAGAAGTCAGGCTGTTTTTATCTTTGAACAAATGAAATACATGAGGAACAGAATAATGCTGCAAATTAGAGCTCAGGCAACTGAGAAGGTTTGTTTTAACAGAATTTGTCTAATATTTCTGTCACTCTGGGCTATGCCCCAGGCCTTGTGCATGACGTATTTGAGGACATCAGACTGGTTGAGCTTTTTGCACAAGCGTTTGTTTCCAAAGCTACTTTTCCCTTGAAACTCTGAACACATTGTTCCTGAAACATCTGTAGAAGTTGTATCATGCACTTTGCCTCTTCACATGGGGATTGAAATGTTACATTCTCACATGTGAATGCTAACTCAGAACATTTCCAGACTTTACTTGTGCCGTGTGAATGCAAATGTCTGTAACATGTACCTGACCTTACCCAGACTTTTCCTGCCAGCCCCCTAGTGCAAATTCCAGGTATTGTCACAATGGATGGATGTGCAAACAGACCTGGCAATCAGCGCCACCCACAGTCTACAGCATGCAGGTCATTTCCAGCTGTGAAAATGCACTAGACACAGAAAATCTCCAGCTGTACACTTCATGTGTTAGAACATCTTAGTTATTGTGTATGATAAATATGTCCAGACCTAATTCTCTTGACTTTTCATTTGTTATTGGAGACTTGATACCAGAGCCTTATGCAGCGTGTCTTGTGTATCTTTATTTACATAATGAAGAGATTAAACTGCAAAACTGTAAATAAGAATGATGGTTCTATAAGGGTTCTTTATATAGAACCCTGAACACTTAAAGCAACTTTTGCATGATTAAAGGGTTCTTCAGATTGATGGAAATTGTGCTACTGATTGTTGTATATGGTATCTTTTAAAGAAGGGTTCTATACAGCACCACAAAGGGTTTTCAGTTGTTATGATGTCAAGATTGTTACAGTAGAGGAACATTTTTTGGTGCCGTATAGAACCCTTCTCTAAAATGTGCTGTGCAGAACCATCTATAGCACATTCTCCATCAATCTGAAGAACCCCTTAATGATTCAAAGAACACTTTAATCATGCAGAAGTTGCTTCAATTGTGCAGGGTTCTATGTAAAAAACCCTTGTAGAATCATCATTTTTAATTGTGTAGACCACTGATTTCTCAAGCTACTTCCTACACAACCCTCACCCAAACATCTTGAACTCTACTTTCAGATGATAAAGTTTGTTGCTTCTTTGGTGGACAGTAGACCAAACACAGCTCCTTTGTTGCTTGCCATAAATATAGCACTGCCTCTTGCAGTCAAAATTCAGCAAATGATTGCACATCATACACATTTTGTCCAGTCTACAGAAGCCTATCCTAGTGGTTACAAATGTTTCAATTACAGCATCAGAACAATATCTACCTTATAATGCTTATTCTCTCATCCATGTAAATCTGTAAATGTCCCGCTGCTTGGGAATGATGACTATCTTACCTGTCATCTGAAATTGCTTTAACAAGAGTAAGTAATGACGCAATTCTTTCACATAGCAGTATCTCTGTGGTGCTACTTGATCATAATGCTGCATTTAATACCATAATCCTGTACTTTTACTCAATAGGCTCAAACATCTGGTTGGCGTTAAAGGATCTGTCCTCTTTTGGTTTGATCTTATTGGAATGAGTGTTATCAATGTCTTATTGAATAACAAAATCTCCTCATCAAATATGATGTTCCTCAAGGATCAGTGCTTGGTCGTTTACACTTCATGCTTTATGCTCTTGCTGGGTAGAACAACACGTAAGCAGGGCATTTATTTCCACTGTTAGTCTTAAGACACTCAGTTCTATATATCAACAAAAAACAAATGTCATCATCTGTCTACAAAACTTTACTCGCTCTCCAATAGACTTTAAAGTCTTGGTGGCACTCAGAACTTCTGCTAAATTCAGATAAAACAGAGAACTTACCACTGCTTGCTGATGATGCTCGCTAGTAATACACGGTGCCACCGTTAAATACTTAGATTTGTTTTTGACCTGACTCTCATTTTGACATCCACATGTTAAATTGACTGTCCAATTAAAAACGTGTACTGTATCTCCCAAAATAATAACTACAGGAAAAGTAAAAGCACTTCTTAATTTTCAATAGAAGTGAATTTGTACTTTCTTATAGTCTTAAAACTGGATTAAAACACTGTGCCTATCATTAATTATATACTTCACTGATGAACTTCTGTCACCTGCCGTGTCTGTAAACTTATCTGTAAAATATCCAAGATAAGTATAAATCATTAGTGGTAAAAGGTAATTAGTGTATGGCTGGGTGTATGTTTATAAATATGCAGTTTGTTAGTCATTATGCCTCTTTGCAACATGAGGCTGGTTTTATTGATATTGACGTATAACACATTATGAACAGAGATGATGCATTATGATAATACATAATGCATAATAAAAATGGCTATAGCATATTATGCTTTTATTTATATATATAAAGGGCGGCACAGTAGTGTCGCAGTCACACAGTTCCAGGGGCCTGTAGGTTGTGGGTTCGATTCCCGCTCCGGGTGACTGTCTGTGAGGAGTGTGGTGTGTTCTCTCTGTGTCTGCGTGGGTTTCCTCCGGGTGACTGTCTGTGAGGAGTGTGGTGTGTTCTCTCTGTGTCTGCGTGGGTTTCCTCCCACAGTCCAAAAAAAAACACACGTTGGTAGATGGATTGGTGACTCAAAAGTGTCCATAGATGTGTGTGTGTGAGTGAATGTGTCTGTGTCTGTGTTGCCCTGTGAAGGACTGGCGCCCCCTCCAGGGTGTATTCCCACCTTGCGCCCAATGATTCCAGGTAGGGCCCACTGCGACCCTGATTTGGATAAGGGTTACAGATAATGAATGAATGTAAGGTGCGATGTCTAACTGTCGACAATCACTGGACAGTGTGAGTGCAGCTGTAAGTGGACACTATCACTGTCCAGTGAGTGCAGGTATGTGTGTGATCTACGGGTCGAGGATGAAAGCCTCCAGATTGATGTTAAACATGATCCTGCCGTTCTCCTCCCTGCTGCACTCTGGGTGTTTGAGCAGCTGCAGAACTTCTGCCCTCAGCTTCGGAGAGGCTTTCTTACTGAAGTCTACAACTTCGATAAGGCCGTCAAGCAGCAGTTCTCCTCGCTCGTCCCCTGGAGAAAAGCACTCGCTGATGTCTATCTGAGATGGAAGGGTGTATTTACTGTATGGGATTCCTATGGCGTCCAGGAACTTTTGGACGTCTCCTGAGTTGATGCACTGGCATTGTTCACTGTCACAGACCTCTGCATGGCATGTTTTTGACAGTCGAGCCCAACCGCTGTCTCCTGCAGGGGTCACAATTATGAAAATATAGGGTTTGTATGACGTCTCTGCATTAACCATTTTCTCAATTCCGCTGACCACACAGGTACCACACATATACACACCGTAGTCCATTTGTTGCTCTGAATACTATGTTCGCCTTAAAAGTGAAAGTTTCTTAAATGCACACCCCCCCCACAGAGCAGGTGTAATGTGGTGGTGGATCATTCTCAGCGCTGCAGTGACACTGACGTGGTGGTGGTGTGTTAGTGTGTGTTGTGCTGGTGTAGAGTGGATCAGACACAGCAGTGCTGCTGGAGTTTTTAAACCCTGTGTCCACTCTCTGTCCACTCTGTGAGACACTCCTCCCTCGTTGGTGCACTTTGTAGATGTAGAGTCAGAGACAGTAGCTCATCTGTCGCTGCACAGTGTGTGTCGCTCGTCCTCTAGTCCTTCATCAGTGACACAGGATGCTGTCGGCTGGATATTTTTGGTCGGTGGACTGTTCTCAGTTCAGGGTTTTTAAAACTCCAGCAGCACTGCTGTGTCTGATCCATTTTACCAGCACAGTGTCAGTGTTGCCCCATCACTGATGTACACTGCTCAGGATTTACTCTCTTCCCCCTAAGTTTTACCTGAAATCAAGATGATGAGCAGTTTTCCGTGAATGTTCAACAAACTTCTGAAAAACATAACTGTGGCCTCAGGATCCTTTATAAAATACAGCATCTGGACAAGAGAAGAGACAGCGGAAACAGTTCATTAGATAACAATCAGGTGATGTTTACACTGCGGGAGACTCTTCCCTTCACACATGATGCTACCAACACTGGGAAGGTGAAGACGAGTGCCATTGCTTCACCATCGGACAATTCCATGTACCAAAGGAGAGCACTGTGTGCATAAGTCATCACCCGATAGATGTCTGTGTTGTCTGACATCGTGCCCTGTGCTGACGGGAGAGTAGAGCCAGTTCTCTGATGCAGGACTCCTGGCCTCGGGTGGCTGGATTATCATCTGAGTTTGAACCAGCACTCTCCTGATTATAGGGTTAATGCTAAGACACTATTCAGCAACACCCAGATTTATTTCTTTAATTTGATATTTAGACCAGATTTTTGTAGCTGTAGAGCACTTGCTAGTTGTAAACAAATAATCACGAATTGGAAAATATTTCCATTTTTGATTATGTGCTGAAATATTATGTTTTAAGACTCATTTCCAAATGCGGAAAAAAGAAAAAAACACAACATTATTTAAAAGCTGAGGAAAAACCTGGGGTAATGTCACTGTCACACAGCTCCAGGGTCATGGGGTTGTGGGTTCAAGACCCTCCTTGGGTGACTGTCTGTGAGGCGTTTGGCGTGTTACTATCGTGCCTGCATGGGTTTCCTCCAGGTGTTCTGGTTTTCTCCCAAAGGCCACAAACACACACTGGTAGGTGGATTGACTAATCAGTAGTGTCCTTAGGTGTTATGCCTTGTGATAGACTGGCGCCTTGTTCCGTGTGTGTTTCTGTATTGCACCCAGTGAGTCCAAGCACGCTCCAGACCCAATGGGGCCCTGAACTGGATACATAGTTAAATGAAATGAATGACTGAATGAGTACGAACCTGAATCAGGTGAATGAAGTCCATCTTTTTGTCCGTGTTCCTCTTTTTCCAGTTCTCCGTAAACTCAGACGCTGTCATCTCATTAAACCTGAAGGTGATGTGGTCCAGGTCTGGAGTCTTGGACACTAACTCTGAACACAGTGAACCCGAGTTAACATACTGTGAAATGTAGTTAATCCACTCTCCTCATTTATAGCAGCACAGGGTTACACTCTCATCTATGTGTATGTCACACCATTTTAAATACACATTTCACAACATACACTAGTTTCCACTGGCATTTTTAATGCTGTGGGGCCACTGTTTTCACTCGGGCAAGACTAGGCCCATATGTGAATAAAGCAAGCCCTTTGTAGTGTTTGGCTTAAATATCCCATTGTTTTCAGGTTGCTACCAGATAAGTCCTTTCTCACCTCTCCTTTTATTGGAGGGTCAGACATCCCCATGAACAGATGCCACACTTAGCCATAAAGAACTATCTTTATTCATTTTTATTTTTACCTGTGAGCAATGTCTTCCCTCTCAATGTCTCTAGCTATAGCTATCCCCATGGTTGCCCCTCACCTGTTTCCACAGTTACACTACATGTATAAACACATCAAACCCACTCAGACGTAACCAGCTTCAGTCCCTACCTTTATATCTGTGAAGCATGTCTCCACTGGGCTCCACCACCTCGTTGTCCACTTTGGTGTCTGGATACAGCAGGCGCAGCTGGTGAAGCACGTCCAAGTCAATCACACCTGCGGATGGTATAAAATATGATGGTGAACATTATGGCGGTGCATTTTTATAGCAGATAAATATTAAAGAACAGTGAAGAGTACATTTCTTAACGTCTAGTAGCTGATTAGATGGTGGCACATGATGACATGGACTTTATTAATTCACTGATATATATAAATGTTTATAGAGATTAAAATCAGTACAGTTTTTAGACATTTTGTGGGTGTCAAATCAGAAAAAATATAATGCTGTGAACTAGAGGGGTCAATGTTAAGGTGTTAATATAATGTTAATTGTCTGACCTGTTCCACTTCCCACTCCCATCACATTTATAGTGTCCTGTCCAGTTCCAATGCTGCAGAGAGAGAATGAGAACATTTATGCAGAACTATTGGATGAGGTGATCCCACACTTTTTGTTTGCTGTGACACTCTTCAGGAGTCCCTTCGTTTTAATGAGGCCTCTTTGGTCAACTGTCTTCTGTGTGACAGGGACAATCCTTGCCCCAAAATCCATCTATATGTTGGGTCAAGTTAGTTTTCATCAAAAGGTTTCCAGTCCATTTGGGAACTGGTAACATGCTCTGACTGGAGAGCAGCACGTGGTGATGAAACATTTTCTGAATTTTATATATAATGTTTATTGATTACAATCCTGAACATCACCTTTCATTTTTTATTATTATTTTTTTTTTGTATCTGCTCACATTTTTTAAAACCTACCTGTTTCCCCAAGTTCATATTGTCTCTCTTTAATTTCAGACAAGTTCTGAACACAGTTTGTATATTATTTGTGCTGAACAAACACAGTTAAGTAAATCACTGATATGTAAAGCTTGTAAAACGATGAATAGTTTCTCGGTTGCTTTGTAATAATCAGTTGGATTTGCAATCCATTTAACTTTCATTTGTAGCATGAAAATTGGTTGAGTTATGGATTTATGTGTTTCCCAATACCTCCACATCACAGACCATGTGTGGAGCTATGTACAGTACAGTATACAAAGTGAATTCTGATTCAATGCTGATTCATGATGTTAATTTGATATAATACTGTAATAATTTTATAAATGTTTGTTTTTACATTATTTATGTTGTTTATCAATTATCACACCCAGATATTTTCCATACACTCTTTCTCTTTCAAAATTATTGATCATAATTTTAACATCACTCTTGATTTTTCAGTTTCAGACAAATCAATGATAAAAATATATATATTTTAGTCTTTTAATTACACTGCATTCACAAACTGGTCCAAACTATACTAAAAATGTACCTTTGTCATCAGCAAATACAACAACTTTAAACAATTTAGACCTTTTACAGATACAATTAATATACAACAGAAACATCTTAGGTCCTAACACTGAACCTTGTGGGACCCCATAAGTGACCTTGAGTAGTTTTGGTTTTAATGTCATTAATTAATACAAATTGTTATCTATCACAAAGGTAACTCTTGAGCCATGAATATGCTTCTCTTCTAATACCATATCTCTCCAGTTTATTCATTAAACTGATCAATAGTCCTGATGGGTCTATTGCAGTAGTATCTCTCCTTCCAGTTGAATCACTGCCATCGAGGTGAACCTATTTGACCAGTACATGGAAGTGTGTATAAGCAGATATAAAGAGAGCCAATCAGAATGTAATTGGTGAGGCCAGATTAACACACTAAAAGTATCAGACTCTCCGTCTGCTTGTGGGCGGAGCATCTGTAGATGACAACTTTACCTTGAGCACATTTTCACACGAATATGTTATGATTTACATCATAGGGACATGCTTTGCTTTTTCCATAAAGAAAACAATACCACACAATGTGATAAATACGTGGACCCCACCACCACCCCCACGACCACACACACACACACACTCACACTTCAGCACAACAGAGGCACAGAGACCCATGCACAAACAGTACCTGAGCACCATGGAATTTCAGCGCCTTTTCCTTTAAATCTGTGGTTCTCGTACTTGGCCTGTAGTGCCCCTCTTTTTTAAACGTAGTTGAAGAATATGTTTGACTCAGATACAAATCTTTTGCGTCCGGACTCCACTGGAATTTATTTAAAACACTAAGTCAAAGTAACGTCTTAGAAGTGACATGCATTATGAGTCTCATCCATTCAACTTGCTGCACCATTACCTACTATTCTACACTCTGTGTGTGTGTGTGTGTGTGTGTGTGTGTGTTTGTATACCCCAAGGCTTGTTTTACCTGGACAGGATTTCTGGGAGTGTTTTCTGGATGAACTCTCTCATACACTGCTGCTCGGTAGAACACTCCAGGAACAGCTGGAACGTCTGGAGATATCTGGAGAAATCCTCTATCAGATTTTGAAAAGGAGCCGCCGCCATTTCAACTTTCTGTGAGAGAATACAGACCTGATGCAGCTCTCTGTTCCTGAGGGTGTGTGTATCTGTGTCTGTAAGAGAGATTGAGATGGAATAAATACTGCAGCTACTGCAGCTTTCGGTATCGTGTGTGTGTGTGTGGGAATGAGAGAGAGAGAGCGAGAGAGATGAACTCATGAGATGAGTGTAACTGCTCTGCAGAGCCTGAAGGGGGGCAGTTTATTCTCCACACACAGATCCGGAGCCTGAGTGAAACCCTCAGCCAGGTGAGGGCTGGTCACCGGGGACGCCCCCTTGTGGGAGCTGCTGGAAGTGGATAGAGACTATTGTAGATGTTCAAAGGTTTCCCTGCAACGAAATAAGGATAAGACAGGAATTTTTGAGCCTGGGCGTGAAACACACAGAGACATGATGTTTAGACTCATTTCAATCACAAGCATCTGACTGAAACTATTATGAAACTACGCTGGTGTTATATGATCAAATCTAAAATGAAAACTAATGAGGAAAAGAGAATTCAAACTCTACTTTGACTTTTCTTTTCTTCATGAACTGCGTAATTAGAGTCAAAAGAAAATGAAGTGTGTGTTTAACTTTTCATTTTCATCTCCAGTATGAAACAGAGGTGACCAAATTAAACTGAAAAATGGAAAAATAAAAGTCAGAACGAGGGTTTAAAATTCCGTTCTCATCTCTGAAGGTGTTTTCACGGAAACAAAGAAAAGGGAAATGAAACACTACACCTACTGCCAATTTCTTTTTCATTGTCCCCTTTTCATTTTCAGGCGGAACATGTAAATATAAGTTGATTAACTGAGGGTGGGGCTATCCCCCCTGCTTCTCGTTGTGATGGGAAAATGCAGACTAACACCAATGAGTAATGATTAATGATAACTAATGACACAATATATTCAGGGAGTAATTGTAGTAATTAATCTTGAATAAATCTTACTAGATTAAAGATATAGGCCTTAGTGTGCCTGTGACGTTAAATAACTTGTTGCATTGTGTCCTCGGGACTTGTCCGGACATGACCCAGGAGACTGTTGGTGAGTGTATGAGGGGGAAAGTGCTGAGATTATATTTGGGAACTAGGTTCTTTGATACGATGGAAAAGGGCAGTTGAGAGTCAACAAGCTGAAGAACATCCTGCACATCTTGAACCTAGCCCCAACCATCTGCAACCATTTTTGCTGACAGTAATAAAATAGGAGACAACAAATATAAGCAGAGCAAGTAAAGCCAGTTAAGGGAACGTCTGGGTTGATGAAATGAGACATGATGTAATAACGTTCGAACGGTACACATGATGCTTGGTGTACGTGCAGAAGGGGCACATGACATAAGGGTGTACGTGACTGGGGTCCTATATATAGTGCAACAAATCTTTGAATAAACTAGAGATTGGAGTGAGTACTTGACTCTGTGCCTTTGTTCCTCTGATTTCTCCTCGGGCCTGAGAATCTGTCCTCCTTCCTGGTTGAGAGAGAGAGAGAGCGAGAGAGAGAGAGAGAGAGAGAACTATACAATAAATGATATTGGACTGACTTTACTCAGTGGAGGGAGAATTCATTCATTCATCTAATCTGTTTTTGATGTGTGGTAACGGAGGACAAAAATTAGATTTCAGCCATTGTTTAAAAAAAATCTAATAGGACCTGAGATGTTTGTGTTAGAACTGTTATAGTCTTCTCCAAAGATGGGGCAGTGATTAAGATTTTTACACTGTTCTTGGACTGTGACTGAGTCTTTTTCTCTTTTGGAAATAACCTCCCTGGCTCTGGAGAAAATCCCACAGCGAGCCTCTACAGAAACATGTGCGCACATTCTGTGGGGATCCATTACCCTTCATAAATGTTCATACATTAAGACCTGTCAGTACATTCCCGTTTACATTCTCTTCAGCAGTTGTTCGGTTCCACTGACGTTTTGGAGACATCACAAGACACAGGCCGAATGTTCGGCAGAGAGCAGCGGTACATGAATGTATAGATTTCAAATACCTTGTTTGTTGTTGTTCTTGGGCAAAGACATTATAATCATCATTATCTTTGATGCTGTATGTTGATGACTTTAGAGGTCTGTAGTTCTTTAGGCACAAGACCGCTGTGTGGCATCTACTGGATTCTCACTTTGTACCCGGGTCTCTTTCAGCTCATTAAAACACAGCTATGGAAAGGCCCCTTTGTACAGAACTTGGTTAATTTAGAGAGGCAGGGCTTGGAGGATCTGTGGAGGGAACTGTCCCGTCTGTAACTACAGACCATCTAGGAGCTTGTGGGATAACAGGATGTGTTTAAAACTTCTCTGGTGATTATTTTTGGTTATGTTTGGTGCAGGTCAGAATTTCAGGTCAATGTTGTTCTGACCTGTGAGGAGTGTGGTGTGTTCTCCCTGTGTCCGCGTGGGTTTCCTCCGGGTGACTGTCTGTGAGGAGTGTGGTGTGTTCTCCCTGTGTCCGCGTGGGTTTCCTCCGGGTGACTCTCTGTGAGGAGTGTGCTGTGTTCTCCCTGTGTCCGCGTGGGTTTCCTCCGGGTGACTCTCTGTGAGGAGTGTGCTGTGTTCTCCCTGTGTCCGCGTGGATTTCCTCCGGGTGACTCTCTGTGAGGAGTGTGCTGTGTTCTCCCTGTGTCCGCGTGGATTTCCTCCGGGTGACTGTCTGTGAGGAGTGTGGTGTGTTCTCTCTGTGTCTGCGTGGGTTTCCTCCGGGTGACTGTCTGTGAGGAGTGTGGTGTGTTCTCTCTGTGTCTGCGTGGGTTTCCTCCAGACGACTGTTTGTGAGGAGTGTGGTGTGTTCTTTCTGTGTCTGCGTGGGTTTCCTCCGGGTGACTCTCTGTGAGGAGTGTGCTGTGTTCTCCCTGTGTCCGCGTGGGTTTCCTCCGGGTGACTCTCTGTGAGGAGTGTGCTGTGTTCTCCCTGTGTCCGCGTGGATTTCCTCCGGGTGACTCTCTGTGAGGAGTGTGCTGTGTTCTCCCTGTGTCCGCGTGGATTTCCTCCGGGTGACTGTCTGTGAGGAGTGTGGTGTGTTCTCTCTGTGTCTGCGTGGGTTTCCTCCGGGTGACTGTCTGTGAGGAGTGTGGTGTGTTCTTTCTGTGTCTGCGTGGGTTTCCTCCGGGTGACTGTCTGTGAGGAGTGTGGTGTGTTCTCTCTGTGTCTGCGTGGGTTTCCTCCGGGTGACTGTT
Organism: Hoplias malabaricus; assembly: GCF_029633855.1. NCBI lineage: Eukaryota > Metazoa > Chordata > Actinopteri > Characiformes > Erythrinidae > Hoplias > Hoplias malabaricus. The sequence goes on from NC_089811.1 coordinate 509,473, forward strand.
TGTGAGGAGTGTGGTGTGTTCTCCCTGTGTCTGCGTGGGTTTCCTCCGGGTGACTGTCTGTGAGGAGTGTGGTGTGTTCTCTCTGTGTCTGCGTGGGTTTCCTCCGGGTGACTGTCTGTGAGGAGTGTGGTGTGTTCTCCCTGTGTCTGCGTGGGTTTCCTCCGGGTGACTGTCTGTGAGGAGTGTGGTGTGTTCTCCCTGTGTCTGCGTGGGTTTCCTCCGGGTGACTGTCTGTGAGGAGTGTGGTGTGTTCTCCCTGTGTCTGCATGAGTTAATGAGAGAAACTAATGATTTCCCTCTTTCACTTGATAAGGGCAGCGTCTTTATCCTGGAGCTGTGATCGTAGATCATGGGATATTAGTCCGTAAACTCAATTATGAAATGGCCACGTTAGAGGCTAATGGGTCTAGATTTCTGTAGAAGATCTCGATCTTGAACACCTGAGTCATCCCTTTCATGGAGATTAATTTACAGAAGATGAACATTTGCATTTGACATGTACATAGAGCAATGCCTGGTTGAGTGATTAAAAACATTGATTGTAGAGTGACACATGATTGATGAGTAAGATTTCCCAGTTTGATTGACAGTTTTCATTAGCTCCAGCTTTCCAGGGGCTCCAACATCCCGCTCCATCATTCCTTTTTCTCACCCAGTCCATCTTGTAGTTCTGTGACACCAGTTGGAGGCGCTTGCTTTTCTAAACTGGAATCTCCCTCTGAGGACCTGTGCAATATATCTGACAGGAGCAGTGCTAACACAGTCGTTGTAGCTGACCTCAAGATATTGCATTACTTCATTTGTCATGTCCTTATTGAGTTCACCACAAGAGGGTGCTGTCATTTGAATAGGTTTTTAACACATCTATGGGTGAGTCATGCAGCTCACAGTATCAGCTCCAAAGACCAACAGGGAACATAGTGAAATGGTACTCTTCATCTCCTTCCACCAGAGTTAATATCTGATTTAAAGACATTCTTTGCCTCCACACGCAGATGGAGGGTGTGTATATACACACACACATGTAATGTGTAACTATTCGTCGTTGTACAGCAAGTCTTCTGTATTTTACCCATCTGTGGCAGTGAACACACACACACACACACACACACACACACACACACACACACACACACACACTTTCAGGACCTTGCTGTAAAAGTGAATTACTCTGAGGCTTTAGGAGCAAAAATACCACTAACGCTGGTCTAATCTTTGAAAGTATTTGGCTGGGTTTGTGCAGTTTGTGAAATTGAAATTTCATGAGCGTTTACAGAAAAGAAGTTTAATGATTATCCATCAAAAAAGGTAGGTATTTGGTAAAATCTACAAACACAACATGTACACACTAATTAATGTTAACAATTCCACCTCCAACAACTACACGTTTCAGGAAACAAGAATCTCCTGCAAATAAGAACATAAAGCATGTGCGTAAAGCATAAAGCATAAAGCTGCCTCATATAAAGACGTTGTAACTGTAACTGACCAAAATGAGGACAGTATGAGGTTCATAGGGTTAAAGGAACCTGTGACGTTTAACAATAAATAATCCCTGGACAGTGTGAGTCAGCTCTAAGTGGACACTATCACTGTCCAGTGAGTGCAGGTATGTGTCTGATCTACGGGTCGAGGACGAGAGCCTCCATATTGTCGTTGAACATGACCCTGCCGTTCTCCTCCCTGCTGCACTCTGGGTGTTTGAGCAGCTGCAGAACTCCTGCCTTCAGCTCTGGAGAGGCGTTCTTACTGAAGTCTACAACCTCTGTGAGGAAGTCCAGCAGCAGTTCTCCTCGCTCGTCCCCTGGAGAGAAGCACTCGCTGATGTCCATCTGAGACGGAAGAGTGTATTTACTGTACGGGATTCCTCTGGCGTCCAGGAACTTTCTGATGTCTCCTGTATTAGTGAATTGGTTGAGGTCACTGTTACCGATGTACTCTGCTCGGTACGTTCTCCACAGTCCACCCCATCCACTGTCTCCTGCAGGGGGCGTAATGATAAAGATATTGGATTAACGATTAGATAAGGCTACATTCTCAGCGCTGCAGTGACACTGACGTGGTGGTGGTGTGTTAGTGTGTGTTGTGCTGGTGCGAGTGGATCAGACACAGCAGTGCTGCTGGAGTTTTAAACCCTGTGTACATTGATCAACACCTGTCAGTGTTACCTGAGGCCAGGATGATGAGCAGTTTTCCATGATTGTTCAGCAAACTTTGGAAAAATGCAACTGTGGCCTCGGGATCCCTCACATAATACAGCATCTAGACGGAGAGGAGACACCAGAAGCAGCTCATTAGATGGAAAATTAGTCTTTGTTTACACTGGAGGACAATGTCCTTAAACACTGGGAAGGTGAGGACGAGTACATGTCTCCTCTGAGACACCATCATCTCATTAGCACTTATGCTAAAGCTAATGCTTCCCCAATGAACAGCTCCATGTACTGGAGGAGAGCATTGACTGCCCAGGTCTGTCACATCAGCAGACAGACACCTGTGTTGGGGTGTTGAGGGCGATCCCACACTCTCAGAGAAAGAGAGACCAGTTGTGCTCTCCAGGACCCCTGGCCTTGAGTGGTTGACGCAACATCTGGGCTTTAAAACGGCACCCTGCTGTAGATAAAGTCAACGCTAAGACCCCTGCCCCACTCAGGAACCAAATGTCTACACTCCAGGCTACACCTGATCTGTGTTCTCTGACTGCAGCTGTTAACTCTTAATAGATGTTTGCTGAAAAAAAAAAAAAAAAAAAAAAACAATTATAAAAACACATATGTTTCCCAGTGGACAAAAAGAGAATCACAACACAGCTTAAACACCAGTACGAACCTGAATCATGTGAATGAAATCCATCTTTTTGTCTGTGTTTCTCTGTTTCCAGTTCTCCTCGAACTCAGACGCTGTCATCGTATTAAACCTGAAGGTGATGTGGTCCAGGTCTGGAGTCTTGGAGACTAACACTAAACACAGTGGAATACCGTTAAAACTCTGTTTAAATACTGTCTGAATAAATATGTGACATACTGTAGAATACAATGGAAAAGCAGTTAAAATACAGTGAAATGGAGTTAATGGTAAACATTATTTATGTTTAACTGCTGCCAAAATGTTCACTGAAATTAAAAAAGTTAGAACAAAACTGTTATGTCTTTATTATGTTATGCCTCTATTAAAATAACATACAGAAAAAGTGTAAAGATTCTGCTCAATAACATGAAACTAACACACAGAGGTACATTTCAGAACTCTTCCTTCTTCTCTTCAAGTTGCTCCTTGAGCTTCTATTGTTTCTAGTGCCACCTACAGGAGGACTGCTGTAGTTGTGTTTAACCACAAACAACAATTTGCTTCTCATGTTTAATCAGTGTTTGGGGTTCCCCACACAGGGCTGGGTTTGTCTGTTAACACACGCCATGTTGGACGTTACAACTTCCATTCATATTTCTACAAGTGAATCCCGGAGACGAAGTGAATGAAATGAAAACAAAAAAGGAATGAAATATTTTAAATATTTGTACAATGGAATGTGTCTATTTCACACGGACACAAGGAGAACACACCACACTCCACACAAACACTCACCGGGAAATGAATGAAATCAGAATCACCCTAAATTTAACTGAGAAGGCAATATTTCAAATGCTGAAATTAGAAAGTGTTATTGATTTTTAAAAAAATCTTTGCTTTTTGAATAGTTTTTGAATTTGATGCCAGCAAAAAAAAAAAAAAAAAAAAGTGACAGGAAACAAAAAAGTTAATTAGCAATAGATCAGTGACATGACTGTGATTAGAAAGAGCGCCTTACAGAGGCCGGACCTTACAGAGGTAAAGAGAGTGAGGGGTTCACTCTGAAAGACTGCAAACTGAAGTAATTCAAGAATAACGTTTCTCAACTTAAAAGAGTAAAGCATTTTGGGATTTCTTCGCGTAGGACACAGTATCATTATCATCACAGTAACCTTTATATCTGTAAACCATGTCTCCACTGGGCTCCACCACCTCGTTGTCCACTTTGGCGTCTGGATACAGCAGGTGCAGCTGGCCAAGCATCTCCAGGTCCATCTCCCCTGAGGATGGTATGAAACATGAGGGTGGACATTACGGCTGTGGGCTTTTGTCAGGTAAAGTCAGGGCTTAAATATCAGTGTGGAAACTGAATAAACAGAATACATCGTTTAGTAACAAGGTCACTGAAGTTTTATTAAAGGTGCAATCTTTAATACTAATTTCAAGTGTTAAAATGGCTGCCACAGTCCAAACTCAAAGCACTGCAGTCTGTGCCCCACAACAAGAGGCAAAGCTCGTGTGGGTTGCCAGGTTGAGGACACTGAACCTTTTGGATCTTCAGAGTTAAAAAGTATATGGCAAAAAAAAAATCAACCTCTTACTCAGAGTCACAGAAACCATAAATGTAGACTTTTAGACAGCAGGCTTTCATTACTACAACATATTTACCATTTGGGGCTCTTCATACTCACCCGTTTTCTGAGGGAAGTGGCCTGCCCTCTACTTGTTTCCTCTCTCACTCTCACTTTCTGCTCCACAATGTTTGAATGCCTCATTGTTACCTCTTTTTATGGTGTGTGTTTTGCTATCCTTCTGTTGCTGCAACACTCTATATTTCTCTGCTGTGTGATTGTTACTGAAGTTATGTATAACATCATTTTGGGAAAAGGACCACGCCCAAACTCCTCTCAGCCCTCTTCATACGCATTCATAAGCTCCTCAAACTCACCCCCAAAGACTTCTGAGTTCACCTCCCTGTTTCAGTCTTTATGGGTGTGGTCTGTAGCATAAAGGATTATCTGATGTTTAACTGACACAATTGATTCATTGTTTAACCGTCTGACAAATCTTAGATTAATAAAACACTATGATCTTAATATGTCAACATTACATTTCCCATATGTCCCATAAGTCTGAGAATGAGGTGTGGAAAATAAGTAGGCTATATATTACCAATAGAACTGTTACTGTATGGGGTCCTACCTGTTCCACTTCCCACCCCCATCACGCGTAAAGTGTCCTTCCCAACTCCAATGCTGCAGAGAGTTAGAAACACAGAGAGAGAGACAGGTAGAGTAAGAGAGACAGATGGGGAGAGAGAGAGAGAAAATAATTATGCAGAGATATTTCTGATCATCATTAACGTCTAAATCATTTTTGACTGTGCTTTTGTAATGTTTAATTTTACAGAAGGCCTGAAGTGCACAGTGAAAATAAAAGTTTTAAATATGTTCCTGAGGTTAAGTCCCCATTATTTTTTCTGTCTGTTATAGAAATCAAAAGCAATTGAAAAGTGTTTCTAGCATCAATTGTACAATCTGAGACATAAAATCCTTAAAAGTTTTTTTTTTCTTCCTCAGTTTTTTTCCTACACATTTTTTTGTCGTCCCCAACACCACCTTATGCCCATTTCACACACTGTCACCCGGGATCACTGGGTGCAAGGTGGGAACACACCCGGGAGGGTGCGCTAGTCCTTCACAGGTTGACACACACTCACACATTCACACCTACGGACACTTTTGAGTCACCAATCAACCTACCAACGTGTGAAACGGGAGCACCCGGAGGAAACCCACGCAGACACAAAGAGAACACACCACACTCCTCACAGTCAGTCACCCTGAGGAAACCTACGCAGACACAGGGAGAACACACCACACTCCTCACAGTCAGTCACCCTGAGGAAACCTACGCAGACACAGGGAGAACACACCACACTCCTCACAGACAGTCACCCGGAGGAAACCCACGCAGACACAGGGAGAACACACCACACTCCTCACAGACAGTCACCCGGAGGAAACCCACGCAGACACAGAGAAAACACACCACACTCCTCACAGCCAGTCACCCGGAGGAAACCCACGCAGACACAGGGAGAACACACCACACTCCTCACAGACAGTCACCCGGAGGAAACCCACGCAGACACAGAGAGAACACACCACACTCCTCACAGACAGTCACCCGGAGGAAACCCACGCAGACACAGGGAGAACACACCACACTCCTCACAGACAGTCACCCGGAGGAAACCCACGCAGACACAGGGAGAACACACCACACTCCTCACAGACAGTCACCCGGAGGACACCCACGCAGACACAGGGAGAACACACCACACTCCTCACAGACAGTCACCCGGAGCGGGACTCAAACCCATAACCTCCAGGACCCTGGAGCTGTGACAGAGACACCACCTGCTGCTCCACAGTGCGGCCCAAAAATTTGTTGTAACAAATTATAATCAACACAATTCACCACAATGATCGCAAGCTCTGCAGAGCACCAGTAACTTCTATATTAAATTATAAATATACAATATCTAGCATCTAAAGCAATCATTGTCAGTGATATTGTTACTGATAACATACTTAATGCATTGTGCCTCTGTGAAACATGGGCTGAGTACAGTGTTCTGAATGAGTCTGCTCCCCAGGTTTTGTTCAGGTGTAGCCTGAATGTATGATGCAGATGTTATGATGCGAAGAGCTTTGAGATGCTTAGTAACAAAGTGGATGGTTATAAAATGCAGCACTGTTTTATCTTATCACAATCTAAAAGTCAACGTATTAACCTTAAAAGATGTGGAGGAGCTAATGCACGCATTAAAACTGCAACACTCTTCTTGCAGGTAGTGCATAAAAGTTACGTAAACGTCAGCTGAAAATTTGTCTAAGTTCAAAATGCAGCAGTGGGACTGCTCACCAAAACTAGACAATTTTAGCCCAGTCTTCTCATCACTTCACTGGCTTCCTGAAATATGTTGCAGTGGTTATATACTACTCCTCTTGGCACATAAATCTGTAAATAATGTACCTTTTGGCTACTGTTTGGGGGTCAGACATGTTCTAAATATTTACATGAAAACCTACTGATATTGTTCCTGTACTGCCCCCTCCCCAACCCCCATGCATTCTGTTTGAGGTCTTGGCATTGTTTATTCAACAGGAGCCTGCTTGGCCATGCAAGGGACTGCTTCACCCCCTCCCCCTGTGTAAACAGCCCTGTTCAGAACGCCCGCTTTCAGCACCTGTTCCTTTAAATGATAATGAGCCGCTCGCTGTTCACCCCGACCCCGAGTGCACAGCAGTGAGGAGCAAGGAGCAGAAGCTCTGGTTTTTAGCCGTTTTCACTCTGTTCTCTTTCTTCTCCGTTTTTACTCAGTGCTCTTATTTCTCCGCGCTCGTTGTGTCTGTTTTGCTGAGTTTAACCTCATCTTTGCTCTCACATAAATCTCCAGTGCTGTGATTGAACAGACCCAGGTGAGAAGGTGAGGCACTCCTGAATTCTGTGTGGGCGTGTGTGTGTGTGTGTGTGTGTGTGTGTGTGTGTGTGTACTCTGACCCCGAGGCTTGTCTTACCTGGACAGGATTTCTGGGAGAGTTTTCTGGATGAATTCTCTCATACACTGGTGCTCAGAGGAACGCTCCAGGAACAGCTGGAACGCCTGGAGGTATCTGGGGTAATCCTCCATCAGACTTCGTAAAGGAGCCGCCATCGTCTGGAACACACAGTGTGTGAAATCTCTGGATGAACATGAAAATGGACACACTTAAGCTGCGCTCTTCAGACCAAACCCGGTCCCTTCAGGTGCCTTTGGATGCTTAAAGATCCAGAACTAAACATAGGAGTGTGTTGCTGTTTATCTGGGAAAGCTCTGCTCTACGTAGGACTTAGATGGCATTCAGCCAGGAGAGTATTGCTGAGGTCAGGTGCTGATGTTGGTGATTAGTTCTAGATCCTACACGTGTGTATCTATCTAGTCTGTGTTAATCCATGTTAAATAAAGTAAAGGACCTGTTTAACCAGTTAATACAATTGTCTTCTACATTTAACACACACACAATGTTTATGTTCGCCACGTCAGCTCCACACAACCACCATTTACGATGAGAGAGTTGATCTATTAACAGCTCCACGTTAAGAAAGCAGAGTCACATAAAGAACACTGCTGACAATAGGCTGCCATTTCAATCCTCACAATAAGAGTGAAGTAGAAGTAAGCCATCAGCCATTGTATTATAAAACATCCACCTTCATCCTCACCTTCATCAACTTCCTAAAACCCAAAGCCCCCGCCACGGTCCAGCGTTTTCTCTTTCCACTGAAATAAACACCAGTCTTAGTCTGAGCCACAATTAATGACTCAATATACCTTTGTAGTTCATCTCCAGTTATTTTTATTTGTCTTGTTTCTTGGCATGGACATCCAGCACTCTCAAAACTGATGGTTCTGTACAGAACGAGAGAACGTGCTATAGATGGTTCTACTTCTACAATAGGTTTCTGTAACGAACCAAATAGAACCAATAGAAGAGCCCTTTTTGTGCCCCATAGAAGCCTCTTACTGAGATTCATTTATAGCACATTCTCCATCAACCTGAAGAACTCTTTAAACGTGTAATGGTTCTTAGAGCGTTCAGAGTTCTACATGGAACCATTTGCTTTAATAAAGTACCCTTGTAGAACCATCATTTTTAAAGTGTGTGTAGAATAAAAACATGTCGTAAAACAAGGTAAAGAAGTGAGAGAAAGACAGAGAGACACACAGAATGGTAGAGAGACAGAGCTTGAGAGAAAGAGAGGGAGAAACAGTACAGCCCTCTGCAGCCTCTGAGGGAGAGATATACTGCAAGGACCTACTGCAGCTGTCTGTTGATAGAGAGAGAGAGAGAGAGAGAACCCACACTTTTAAATGCACAGTGTCTCAGTCCAGCAACAGCTAGAACACACCTAGGTTTAAAACAGGTTTAGTACCTGAGGTAGGTACTGAATGCTGTGATCCAGGGCCAGTGTGGATTTGTTGTCAGAACTGGTGGGTGGTGCCCTGTGGTGACCCCATGTGGAAGCTACTGAAAGTGGATGGATAACATTGTTAAAGGCCTTTCTTTAAAAGATAATTAAGGAACATTGAAGTCCTTACAAGTGAAACACAAATACATAGTGTTCAGAGTTATTTAAATGTCGCCAAGTCAGAGATGTTCTCCTGCAGACAGTGAGAACCTTGTCCATTCATCCATTACCTCGAGATCCGATTAATGAAATGCTCTGTGACCTGCTCTCCCACCTGAGTCCAGTCCACTGCTGCAGGGGTCCAGACCCGCAAGAGAAAGTGGGATCACACTAAATCAAATCAAATCAAATTTATTTGTATAGCGCTTTTTACAACTGACGTTGTCACAAAGCAGCTTCACAGTTTCAAAACAGAACATTTAAATAAAAGCCCAATGCAAGCAAGCCGAAGGCGACAGTGGCAAGGAAAAACTCCCTCGAGGCTGGAGGAAGAAACCTTGGGAGGAACCAAGACTCACAAAGGGGACCCATCCTCCTCTGATCAAACTATAGATTGAATTTTAAATGATCACCAATGAAGTGTCATTATGCTACATAATAATAATAATAATAATAATAATAATAATAATAATAATAATAATAAGGTGAGCAGCTGGTCTGGTCTGCAGGAGAATCCAGCAAACAGTCTTCCATCAGTGGGCCACCATTCTCTCAGAAAAAAACAGTAAAACAGTAAAAGGGAAGCAGTTAGTTTAGTTGAGTGCAGCAGAGAATAAGAGCATGTGAATATTTTAGTGTAGTGACGGATCAGACTGTAACAGACTGGGAGTAGGGAAACCAGAAGGAGCTCAGGCAAAGACATCCTTTCGTTCCAAGCAAGAGAAATTGTGAGCACATCATCCAGGTTTACCCTGATTCTCCATGTCCATGAGTTCCTGAAACGACAACCTTAAACTAGACAGAGGTTGGTTGCCAAAGGCTAAACTGAACAAGTGTGTTTTGAGCCTAGACTTAAACATAGTGACTGTGTCTGCGTCCCGAACACTAGCTGGAAGATTGTTCCAGAGCTGAGGGGCTTTGTAGGAGAAGGCTTTCCCCCCCGCTGAAGTCTTATGAATTCTGGGTACTAGTAAGAGGCCGGCGCCCTGAGATCTGAGTAATCTTGGTGGTTCATAGTGTGTGATGAGGTCTCGCAGGTATTCAGGGGCGAGACCATGTAAGGATTTATACGTGAGTAAAAGAATTTTGTAATCAATACGGAATTTAACTGGAAGCCAGTGAAGGGCCGATAAGACTGGACTGATATGATCAAATTTTCTAGTCTTAGTGAGGACCCTGGCTGCAGCATTTTGAATTAACTGGAGTTTACTCAGGTTTCTGCTGGAGCATCCTGATAAAAGTGCATTGCAATAATCTAATCTTGATGTAATAAAAGCGTGAATTAATTTTTCCGCATCTGGGAGGGATAAGGAATTACTCACTACACCCGCTCTCCTGTTAGTTTTGGGCTGCTTCCACACCTGCCTTGTTTGGTCCAAACCTGAAACAGCACACGTGAAAGGGGCCTCGGACCACGGTCCGGAACAAAGAGGTGGTCTTGGTCTGGATCAAACTGAACCAAGGTGTGGTTTGTGTGAATTGTGAAAACATTTTGTTGTGGGTTAGACCTTCAGACCAATTACAGGAAGTAGATTCATTATAAAATGTATTCTATATATTTCCT